>NW_006262201.1:37496745-37509176 GCF_000493195.1 Citrus x clementina | reverse complement strand
GTCTGTCTTCTTCTGTTGTTTAGCTAAACGGTCCCAATATTAAAATTTGGCCACGAGTTTGGTGAGGTTTAAACAAAATAATGGAAAAATTAATGACAATAGGATGATATTAAGAGGTAAATCTTAACAATACTGTTTATTAGCAAATCTTATTATGGCATCGTGTCATGTTTATAACGTTGACAATAAATTAACAAATCCTATCATGTAATTACTATTTTAATATTTGTAAGTTCTAAATTTTATATTAACCGATTTAATTTCCTCATATTTAAGATAAGATGTAGCGCAAAGATAATTATTATTAGGTATATCTTAAATTAAGTATATCCAAATTTAAGATACGACACTTAAAATTAGATGAACAAAATATGAATCATTTGATTGTACTCTTTGATGGACTTTTTTTTTTAACCTTAAATTATGTTATTTTAGAGTGTTACAAAATCACATTTAAAGTTGTGGCGTCATCGGTGAGTTTATATTCACATGATCCATGATTATCTAATTAATTAATTGGTTGGGGTACAAAGGCGGAGGTGGATGATTTGTGTTTTGTACCGCAGCAGTCCAACTTCCAAATGCGTGTGGTGTGCTAACGTGTGTCTCTTACTCTTTCGTTGATTCCCGACCAAAGGCGGCGATCATGCCACTATTAAAACTGCCCACCAAACTGTTGTTCACGTCATCACCACACCGACTAGGACGCGTTTGAAAAAAGTGCAAAGTGTACTTATTATTAAGGAAAATAAAATAACGTACATCCAAAATTATCAATACTTTTTCTGTTGTCTGTCTGTACTCATAAGTCAATAACCCACAAATTATATACTACAGAAAAAAAAAAAATTATCTTTTTTTTTTCTTCTAAATATTAAATAAAAATCAAAGTCTATACTGCAAAATATAATATATACCATAAAAAAAGAAGTTTGTGAAAATCAGAGGCGGATGTAGTGTAGGATTAGTGGGGGCTCAAGCCTCCACTGAATTTTTTTTTTTGTTTAAAAAAAAATTAATAAATTTTTAAATAATTCCCTGTCAGATTATCAAATAGTCTTATTTTTTTAGTTTTCACAACCGCAGTAAAGAGAATATTTTCAACAATGAAATTTGTGAAGAAAGAATTTCGGAATCAGATAGGAGATAAATAGATAAATAATAATTTAATTGTTTATGTAGAACAAGATGCATTTAATAGTGTTGATAATGAATCTATTACACAACGTTTTCAGAATATGAAATCGCATAAAGAACAATTGTAAACGTATTATCAAAAATTTTATATATTCAAATTTCAATTTTTATATTTTGTTGTCATTTAATTTAGCCCCCGGTAAATTATTTTTCTAGAACTGCCACTGGTGAAAATTGCCGTGTCTTGTGCGTGCCAATATTCGAAAATATTCTTCAACAACACAAATATTTTAAATTTAAACTAAAATGCAAAAAAGTTAGTTAATGATGGATTGATAAAATTACTACAAACGCTATAAAAATAGTGGAATAACAACAACAATACTGCTGTTAGTATAAAAATGCAAAGTTTGTGCACTGCTGCTTTTTTTTTTAATATTAAACAAAGGGCATGGGATACTTTCCTCATAATTTGTTCGTGGTGATAACCGGGGGGGAATTTGTTGGAATTCCCAAAACTTTTCTTTATTTTTTTTAAAAATATATATTTATTTTCTCAAGCTATTTCTTTAGTTTTATTTTTAGAATTGTGAACTTTTTTTTTATCTTTATTATTGTTCTAATTTTCTAATCCGAGCAGGGTATCAATCTTTATTAATTGCTTTAATGAGTTTTTAAAAGGACTAATTTCAATCCAACGGCATTTAATGAGCCACCGATGATGTCGAACACCAAGACTACACAATTATCACCGTCTAAATTTGATAGCTTCAACGATGAATTTAATATTAAATATTTAATTATAGGGGAAAAAAAAAAGGGGAATCATTTAACAGTATCCAGATCTCAAAATGGGTATCCAAAGCCAGCAAGTAGTAGTAAGTAGTAACCAACTCCACCGATGGTATCATTCAACCACAACAGCATCCCACAGAGACAACTAGAAATGGTTGTTTCTAACTTTAAAAATAATTATTAATTGTACTCAATGCCACACACACCTCACCGCGTTTGCTAAATGGTAAAAGATTTATCCGGTCGAGTATTTACTGGAGGGGTTAAAAAAAAAAAAAAAAAAAAAAAAGTCACGTGAAATGCATCGATGACTTGACAGTCATAAATAATAGGCCCCTAGGGAGACTAGGTGCAATAACTGTGCAGCGCAGCGTGCAGGCCACCAACAAAATAAAATTAAAATGAAAGGATTAAAAAAAAAAAAAAAAAAGTAAAACTGGAGAAAAAGGTAATGATGACAAGGTCCGTTACCATTGGCGGGTTCCTCGAGCCTTCGTCTTCTGCTGCAATTTCTGAAACCATCTCTGCTCGCACTGAAAGAAGAGGCCCCCCCATTCTCTCTCCTCACTTTCCTACAAAATTCATTTAATTTTTAATCAGTGCAAGTTCCAAACACTCGCGAATCTCCATGCTAAATTTTATCTATTCTTCTTTTGGTTCAGAAATTCGGATTTCAATAAAAAGGAGCTTAAATTAATTAAGTAATCGCAGAGAATCAGGAGCAAAACAAAGAAAAAAAAAAACGCGCGTATCTCATCACTCACTCTGTCGAGTCTTTCAAATTTCATCGCACTTGCAAATCTGATTTCTAAATTTACCGACGGTCAGATTTCTCTCCTGCGTTCTTTTAGTACATACATATATTTCAATTTTCGTTTTGGTGATTTGTTGAAAAAAGTGAAATCGCCCTCGGATCTACTTTTATTTACTCACAATGCCATCTTCTCTTGTTCGTTGTTTGTACGGACATCGCCACCAACGGCAGCAGGAGGAGGAGTCGCCATGAGAAGTACTATTGCTCCGCAAGTTTCTTGTCGATCACGTGACCTTCGTCTTCTTCATCTGGAAGTTTCTTTTTCAATTCAATGGGCTGCGGAGGATCCAAAGTGGACGACTTACCGCTCGTGACGCTTTGCCGAGAACGCAAGCAACTTATCAAGGCAGCCTCCGACCACCGCTACGCTTTTGCTGCCGCGCATGTTGCCTACTTCTACTCCTTGAAAGACGTCGGCGACGCGTTTCGGAAGTTCGTCGAGGAAGGGCTCGTGACCGCCGGCGCCGATTCTTCTCCGGATTCTCCCGTCCTCACGTTGCCCTCCGACGAAGGGAAGTCATCTTCGAGGCGACGGAATCGGAAGAACTCGTCGTCGTCCACGTCGATTTCGCACTCGGTTGACGAGAATAAGTTAAAAGAAGACATTCAAGAGGAACCTAATTCTCATTCCCATTCGCATTCGCATTCGCATTTGCGCTTGTCTTCAGATTCGGATTTGGATACTGACTCGGGTTCGGGTTCGGGTCCGGGGCCGGGCTCGGGCCATATCCACATTGAAGATAGCGAAGATGAATATGATGTAAAACATAAACAACGAGAAATAGGAGAACAAGAGGACCAGCCTTCGTCTTCTTACAACAACCATTTCGATTATCCTTACAATTACTCTGAGCAGAACTGGGGCTATCCTCCAAATGAAAGTAGTTATGCTCAGCAGAACTGGGGCTACCCTCCAAACGAAAGTAACTATGCTCAGCGGAACTGGGCCTACCCTTCAAGTGGGAGTAATTACAACATGTATTACATGAGAAAATCTACGACGCCGGCGAAGTCGATGGTTTACGAGGAGCCCGAGAGGCAGTTCACTGATTCGGGTTATGGGTACGGCCCGTACCCTGGTTATCCAAATGGTGGGTTATTGGGCTTTCCAATGGGTTCGTCATCGGGTCCTTATGAAAATAGTTGGCGGAGGAGTCCCCCGGCAGAGAAGCCACAGCAGCCTCCTCCGTCTCCGCCGAGAGTGTCCACGTGGGATTATTTTAATGTGTTTGATACTTATGATGCTGGTAGCACTAATTATGGCATGCATCCGGGTTCGTATAAGTATGGATACGCGTCGAATTCTAGTAGCCCGGATTCGACGGTGGTGAGGGAGAGAGAAGGGATTCCTGAGTTAGAAGATGAGACAGAGCCTGAGGTTTTTAAAAAGGGAAAAATGAAAAGCAAAATGAATGAAGAAATGAACGTGAATGAGAATGTGAATGTGGATGTGAGGGATAACAATATTAACTATAAAAACAAGAATGTGAACTTTGGTGAGGGAACTTCAAGGTCAGTGCCAATGCAAAACACTGGTAGTGGGGAATCACCAAACACTGAGAAAACTGACTCTAAAGAGATTAAGAGCAGTAGTGATCGTAGTATTGATACTGTTGTGTCAAATGGTTCTGAAGAAAGGAAAAAGGAGGTGAGTTTTGAGGTAGAAGATTCGTCAATAACTACAATCGATGGTGGCGAGTCTTCAAAGCTAAGTAGTTTAACCACATTGTCAGTTCATGGGACGAGGGACCTTCAGGAGGTTGTGAAGGAGATCAGGGATGAGTTTGAGACTGCTGCTAATTATGGGAAGGAGGTTGCGATGTTGCTTGAGGTGGGCAAGTTGCCGTACCAACAACGAGCAACTCCTCTCCTCAAAGGTAGATTTCTTAATCATTGTTGTGTCTTTGTTTTGTTGTAGAGTTTCCGGATTATAGTTAAGAGGTTTCTTCGAATTGCTTGTTGATTGCTTTAAAACAGCCTTGTGAAAGCATGCCTCGAGGAATTGATTGAAACTTGATTTTATTGTGGACTCGTTGGATCAATCTGTTTGCAGATTTCTCTCAAGATTTAGTGCATGCTGTATGTCCATCTTTCTTGTATTGAGATTCTAGATTATGCCATTTATTTTATTTTGATGGCTTTAACCAGTAAATTCTTTTCAGACAGATGGTCAAAATTTGTTAGTTGATAGTGCTATTTTGATATCTATAAACTAGCCATTATCTTGCTGTCTTATTGAAACTTACATGTTTATATGCAGTGATCTTTTCCAGGATCCTGTACCTGCTTGCACCTTCTGTCATATCTTCGCAACCTCCACACAGGTCATCAATACGTGTAACTTCTAGGACAATAAAGATGGCAAAAGCATACTGTGGGGAACCTGGGGGAGACTTTGACATGAAAAATGGGAACCTTTCGTCTACTCTGGACAAACTTTACGCTTGGGAGAAGAAATTATACAAAGAAGTTAAGGTATGGATGCATAAATGATTTTGAAGAGTTGTCTATGATCTCTTTTGCTTCGCTTGTTAGTGATTCCTAACCTCTCTAAGCTCTTATCTTGGCTTTGCCATGGTTGAAGCTATTCGGCAATTGACTTTGTCAATTGATGCAGTAAATTATTATATGATTGAATATGTAGTTGGTTCAAGTTGTCCCCACCCTCATGTTTATAACCCTGCATAGCCACTTCATTCGCAGACTCTGTTGCATGCTGAATTTCTCTAGTCTAGATTGTCATATCAATCTCCCTTATTGCTATGCATCAGATTTGTGGCACGTGTCCTTTCAATCATGGGAACTGTGTTCTTTCTCTTTATACTATCTCTTTCTCTCTCTGAAATTCTTATTCTCAAAAGTAATTGTACTTTTTTATATTCTTTTAACAAGTGACTAGATGTACATCGAATTGGATCTGTCAATTGCTAGCTTCAACGATTTCTTCAGTTTTTAAAGATTTTGCATTGAGGTTGCAAGAGAATCTTGTTTAATTTGTCTAGGTATTTTTGCTGATTTTAGGATGAAGAAAAGCTACGAGTTATTTATGAAAAGCAGTGCAAGAAACTAAGAATGCTAGATGACCGAGGAGCGGAGTCCAGCAAAATAGATGCCACTCAAGCTTCAATAAGAAAGTTGCAGACTAAGATCAATGTTTGTATCAGAGCCGTTGATGCTATATCAAGCAGGATACATAAGTTGAGGGACGAAGAATTGCAGCCACAACTCACTGAACTGATTCATGGGTATATAATCACTTCATTTCTTCGCCTGTTAAATATTCATCTTTTTGGTGTGTGTTGATTACTTAAGAGGCTGGAGCACACCTGATCAGATTCATGATTACTTATCTTATAGATCCATATTACCTATTGAAGGCTGTTAGATGATAACCATGCTTCATCCTTAATTACAATGGATGTCTCCAGTGATTGCATGAGGAGAGAGCTTCCTTATGATGTGCTATAAGTTGCTGCTATATGACTTCTTGATCTTGTTAGGCAATTTAATTTTAGTTTTCACAATTATAGTACGTGGCTTTGGTTCAGTTGTTTTGTGAAGACCTACGAAGATACTATTAGTGCTTCTGCTGTTTATTTAGTTACGAGAATTGATGTTGGCTGTTATCATTCTGACTAAATTTCATTTAAATACTAGTCCTGGTTTTGAATAACTGGATACTGTTCAATCTTTTTGGTCATGGTGATGTTAGAAGAGTTCAAAATATATTTGTGTCTGTTTAATATTTGCTGAAGTGGAGTTGGTGAAATTTGCACCCTCTTCCTTTTCCCCTGCTGGAAACAGTCTTCAGGACTTCTTGGATTTTCTCCAATGAGAAGAAACTGATCACCGGTGAAAGATCTGCTACCTGTGATACTTCTGAAGTTTGCAATTAGTCAATGTGCTCCTTTTTGTACATTTTTTATAAGAAAATTATTTGTGCAAAAATCAAAAGATTCAATGAAAAGGACTGGATCTAATCTGAAATATTTGTACTTTCCCATTATATTTTTTTCTTGACCGTAGAGTTTAATTGTTAATATGATAATATGCCTTTTTGATTGCAGATTGATAAGAATGTGGAGGTCCATGCTAAAATGCCACCAGAAACAGTTCCAAGCTATCATGGAAAGCAAAGCTCGCTCTCTTAAGGCAAACACCGGCTTCCAAAGAGATGCTGGTTTAAAAGCGACACTTGATCTTGAGATGGAGCTTCTGAATTGGTGTAAACGGTTTAATAACTGGGTTAATACCCAAAAATCCTATGTTGAGTCTTTAAATGAATGGCTTTTAAGGTGCCTTCTTCATGAACCTGAAGAAACCCCTGATGGACCTGCCCCTTTCTCTCCGAGTCGTATTGGAGCTCCACCAGTTTTCATAATTTGCAATGATTGGTATCAAGCGATGGTTAGAATTTCTGAAAAGGAGGTGACAGGGACCATGAGTGGTTTTGCTTCAACGTTACATCAGTTATGGGAAAGGCAAGACGAGGAGCAACGGCAAAGGATCAAAGCAGAATATCTCTCGAAGGATTTCGAGAAGCAGCTTAGCACTTTACGCATGGAGAGGGGTAAATTAAAACATGACCAAGATGCATTATCAGACAAAACAGCTGTGTCCAAGGTCTCCGATAGTGGAGTTTCACCTCTTGATGATCTGAAAGTGGATCTGGATTCAATGAGGAAGAGACTGGTGGAAGAAAAAGCCAGACATAAGGAAGCCATTAAACTAGTTCACAATGCGGCTTCAAGTAGTTTGCAGGCGGGTTTGGTCCCAATTTTTGAGGCATTGAGCAAGTTCACAACTGAGGTGGTGAAAGCTCATGAGCAAGTCAGACTTGAAAATACTGGAGGTTCAACAGGGAATGCATAATTCAATATTTTGGCTTCGATCTGCCAAGTTTGGTCTTTACAAGAAAGAAGCCCTGCCTGTAAATGTACAGTTGTTGCTACAATAGTCACGTATATATACATAAATGTTAGATCGGCGGAGGATGAACGACGAACAATAGGAAGTGAATACTAGGCTTTAGAACAATTGAAGTAAAGCAGATGCAAAAGAGGGGGTTGTAAAATCATATGCACAATAGGTTTGCAGAATTGCTGGGAAGAAGAATTTTGCACTGCGGATCCTTAGGTGAGCACAAAGTTGAAATCCCTTTCTTGTTTCAAAATTTTGATGTATGCTATAACCCCGTTATTAGATAGCTAGGAATTTTGTACAGAAATTTAATTATTGGTTAATTGGTTGTTGGCTGCTGCACCGATTGTTGCTGGAATGTTTGAGATGGATGGTAGATAGGAGTTTCAGTGCAGAAACTTCAAAATTTTGGTTAATCAATTTGATAATGAAGAGAAAGTTGCCTCAATGCTCTGTTCATCTGAAAATTTGTGTCAAATATCCTTGGCCATTACTAAGCGGCCCTTAGCAGTGCATGTCGTGATGCATAACAGCTAAATCGAGGTTTTCTTTTTCTTTTCTTTTTTTAATAAATAGAGAGATGTTTTTTAGTGGCTAATAAATTTAAAAGAGTGACACTGCCACCTCTCTATTTTTCTTATGAATGGCGTATTTGAACTCTCACTAAATTTTTCACTGTACCTTTTTTTGAATTAAAAATTTTTATTATAAAAATATAATTTAATCAATTATTTATTTGATCTTACTCTCTCTCCCTTTATCTTTTTTCTTTATCAAAAATTTATTGTAATACATGAAGTAAATATTATATTTAACAAATCGAATTATTCAAAAATAAACAAAACGAACCCTGTTGTAATCTAAAATAAAATGAAAGGAACAACATCCATAGTGTAAAAATCAAAAGTATTTTACTCATCATGTAAAAATAAAAAATAAGAGTTTTTATACCACTTTAAACCTAATAGAAATTTTCTGGTCAAATCTTAAGAGTACAAATTTTGAATAATAACAATAGGTAAGAACTTATAATTTTACAATGAAAAATAAGCGAGAGATAAAGTTAACTTAGTTAAAAAGAATAAAAAAGAAAAAACGAAACAACGAGAAATTAATTTAGCTCATGAATTCTGACTATTGTTACAAGCTTTTTATGGCGAAGAAAGCAGGTAGTAAGTTACAATTTAATAATTATTTTAATTTTAAAAAATGAGTGTTGTCTGGTGAAATAAAATTAGTGGGTTTAAATAGCCGCACCCTTTTCTCATAAAGCCTCTTTTATTTAGTATTTACAATTTTATCCTTTATACTTTAAGCATTTTTCAAAATTAATATTAAAGATAATATTTTACGGCCGTCGAAGTGACGATGGTTAATGCTTTTTTTCCCTCTCTCTTTCTCCCTTCGAACAGATCCTCTCTAATTAATATAAAAAGAATTATTTATTGATACATCATGATTCAAAATGCAACATGAGAAGAAATTAAAAGTAAACACTGAAGAAGTGTTTGAGAGATTGAGTGCTTAGACTTTAGATTAGGATTTCCTTTTAGTCTTTCAAATTTAATGAAAAACTTAATTTAGTTATAAATAAATTAAATAAACTTAATATTCAACATCAAAATTTAAAATTTAATTTTGATCGCTCATTTCATTTCATTAGGTGAGGTAAAAAAAACTCTAAGAAAAAAAATCCTTGCCCTTTCATTCCCGGGGAAGAAAAGCAAACAAAGGTGGTCCACTCAATTTGAGAAATAAGACAGCCCAAATTCAAGCACAGCATGGGGGGAATAGTATCAGGCTACGCGGGCTGATCTTTTAGAAAATGCTCCGGAATGAATGGGCAGTGTGAGTCTGGCCCGATTTCAACAATGTCGACAGCCCGCAAGCAACTCGTTTCTTTTGATATATTCCATTTCTTGCCACCCATTGATGGTCAGAAATTTTTTTACTGAAACCATTTTAAAGCACGTTTGATTTTTTTAAGATACACGTGTTAATAATTGCCGGGGAAACACTTATATTAGTTACATACACCCGTACTACCATGTCAAGTCTCAACACACAATTTTTCTTTAATTAAATAAACCAGGCCTTGCGTTACAATCTCTAAGATAAAAGAGGACATACGTTGTGTATTAATCACTAAAATCAAGTTATAAGCATGTTTGATATAGTTTTTGAGAGGTTTAAAAGTGATTTTGAAAAGTTAAAAATTAATTTTGATATTTAGTAATTTTTTTAGAAATTACTTTTGACAAAATCATCTCACCTTATAGCATATTATGAAAAATTACTTTTCAAAATGTGGTTCGAAAATCAGTTTTATACTCAATATAATTTCATATATATATATATATATATATATATTATAAAAATCCAAAGTTATCCTTATTTATTAGGAAATGAAATCATTAACATTAAACAAATTATTGTTATTATTACCAATTATATTGAGATGACAAAATAAAAATATAAGATTAATACTATAAAATAATTATTTTAATCATCAATTATTATATACACAATAAAAAATATTTTATATATATATATATATATATATATATATATATATATATATATATATATATATAAGTTTATAAATGTGTAAATAAATTTTATTGAATATTATGTCTATTTTAGTCATTTAAATTTTTACAACAGTTTAACAATACGATTTACTGAATACCTATGAATGCTTTTAAAATTCACAGCACTTATAAAAATAAATTGTACTAAAGGTTTTAACTGATTCACTTTGCAGTTGATTACTTCTATAATATAACCAACAATAATTATTATACTGGTTATTTTTACAATACAGGTAAAAACAATCATTTTAAAAGATACAATATTACCAAACTGGCTCTAATAATGGTCTAAATAGATTGGCGAAAAATTCAAAATCATAAGATAGAAAATTCGGGTTTCCAAGTACTGTAGGTATAATAATGGAAAGCTTCACAATGTAAAAAAGAGAAAAATATAAACCTTTTCACAAAAAAGCAAGAAAGTCATTTTTTTTTCAGGTGATTTTCTAACCTGAGAATATTTGTTTTCTAGGCATTAATCTATAGGAAAATGAATATTCATTTTTCCTTTTCTTTTTTCTTTTTTTTTAATCATTGTATTTATAAAATTTACAAATCATTACGAGAATATTTTACATTAAAAAAAAAAGGAAAAGAAAAAGAAATACACTTCCCCGGCCCTCGCCCCACAAGTATAATAAATATAAGAGAAAACATGAACAAAATCAGTGTACTAAAGAGAATTCGAATGGCATATTCACCCTTTTTAATTTTGTAAAGGCAACTAAATTATTAAATTGGCTAAACTTGGAAATGTATCCGAACACGATGTTTTTTTTTCATCTCATTTAACGATCACGATGGCTTATCGCCCTTACAATGAAAGGATTTGACGGTTTACAGGAAGACACGAAGATCAGAAGATGAGGTCAACTAGATAAAAGATCTCGTCCGTCCAACTTTCTTTAGATCTGCATAGTTCAGATCGCCGAACTTCGTACGTGCCACAATTAGTATTGTAATTAACTTCAAATCCTTCTTAAGACTTAAAGCCGTTTTAAAAGTACGCTTTTAAATTGGGAAAATGCAATTGCAATTTCACACCTGTCACTATCTTTCGTACGTCATTACATACAAAATACTATTGGTAATATTTCCCATACATACTTGCCTTACATGCACTCCACATTCCATATAACTATAGCCGTGACGAGCATCATCCAATGGGATGCAGTCACGTGGATGGTCACCCACATACAAAGCGAGTATATATTTTCCAATCAATACTCGCGCGTTTACATATATAGTTCGGCTTTTTCAGGGTCACGTGCGAGTACCATGTTTGTCGCGTTCTCCCTCTAACTCCCACCTCCATAAATTCCCGCAAAACGCTGAATAAAAAGTATCAAAACATTTTTTTTTTATTCTTATTTGCATCGACGATAATGGCGTCCAGTCGATCGATTTTAGCACTCGTTCTGACGATCGCTTGTTGTATGACGGCGATCTCAGCCGAAGAAAATGCCGAATCGAAGGAGTTCGTTTTGACTTTGGATCACTCAAACTTCTCTGACACTGTCAGTAAACACAATTTCATCGTCGTCGAATTCTACGCGCCTTGGTATACTTTCAATTTCAGTAGTTTTTACTTCGGCTCTTGTCTACAATTTTTTTTTTTTTTTTTTTTGTGGGTCTGCTTCATGTTGTTTGGTTATCAGTAGATCTCAATTTACAAATTATGGAAATTTGCTTTGAAGAGAATAAAGTTTGTGAAATAATTGATTCTTGTTGTAAAGTTTTCACATTTATTAAGATTTCTAAAAAAAAAAATCTGTGATTACTTAGCTCAAGTTAATATTTTGATTTGTAGCTTCTGGTTTTCGAAAAATATTTAGCTGAAATCATGTCGTGCTGTAAGCATTTAAGGTTGATTTATGTTGTATGCTAAGTTACTGTGAAATTGTCTCCAAATTGCCTCCTTGCATTGACATTGATTTTCTAATTCTATTGATTACAGGTGTGGTCACTGTAAAAAGCTAGCTCCAGAGGTACATAATTTTGTGGACAATTTTGTTTGAATTGATAATGTCTGTGTATAGTCAGCTCATAAGATGTCCTTTTTTTTCTATTATTATTATCTTTAGTATGAGAAAGCTGCTTCCGAATTGAGCAGTCATGACCCTCCGGTTGTTCTTGCGAAAGTTGATGCCCATGAAGAAGCAAATAAAGAGCTG
>NW_006262201.1:37495451-37496645 GCF_000493195.1 Citrus x clementina | reverse complement strand
CGTTGAATATTTGAAGAAACAAAGTGGTCCTGCTTCTGCTGAAATTAAGTCGGCGGAAGATGCTAGTAGTTTCATCGGTGAGAAGAAAGTGGTCATTGTAAGTTCTGCATGAATAAATTTGTTGGTTGTTGTTTCTTTGCTTCAAGTAGTTTCCAGTTTCATTGTTAATATTTATGCATATGCTTGTAGATTGGTGTGTTTCCAAATTTCTCTGGAGAGGAGTTTGAGAACTACACGGCTCTTGCTGAGAAATTGCGTTCTGATTATGAGTTTGGTCACACTCAAAATGCCAAGCTCCTTCCACGTGGGGAGTCATCAGTGACTGGGCCAGTAGTTAGATTGCTCAAGCCTTTTGATGAACTCTTTGTTGACTTTAAGGTATAGTAGAAAATAACTTTTAGATTGTATTCTGTAGTATTAATTTGGATGGAAATATGTGTTAAATTGTTTTGATTTCTATGCAAAATCAGTTATTTTACTGAATTTACATGCTTGCAGGACTTTAAAGTGGATGCTCTTGAGAAGTTTGTTGAAGAATCAAGCATTCCTATAGTGACTGTCTTTAACAGTGATGCAAACAATCACCCATTTGTCATCAAATTCTTTAACAGTCCCAATGCAAAGGTAAATAGCAAAATCTCAAGTTGTCTTTATTTATTATTTAGATTCTCTATACAATAATAGAAAGCAACCCACTTATTTGCTCTGATGGGGTAGTGTTGGAGGTTTAAGATTTGAATGATTATGTGCAATCTTAAATCTTTTTGTTCAAAATTTTCTCATTATTTTGGAAGATGTAGAAATTAATGGATTAGGTCAGACCGTGTTTCTATATCTGGGAATGTGGAGCACTGTTGCTAATAACTTATTATTTTCTATTCTGTATTTTGGGGAATGCTGCAATAAATTTCATTGAGAAGAAGATGTGTTCAAATAAATTATCTGTACCTCATTACTGAAAAATGAATTCTTGGCAGGCAACAACTCATGCTTCTTAATTAGAAGCAAATTGCTAGTTGATCATCCCCTCCCCCCCCCCCCCCCTCCCTTTCAAATTGTAGTATGTTGGGGAAATTATCTATTAAAAAGTTGTTATCAAAAAAGCATTTTTAAATGGATCATTTTCTAAGCTTTTTGAACTGGTACGTGCAGGCTATGTTGTTTATGAACTTCAGCAGCGAAGGAACTGAACCT
>NW_006262201.1:37395203-37495338 GCF_000493195.1 Citrus x clementina | reverse complement strand
TCTTCTAGTTTGCTTTTGGTTTTTCTATTAAATATGTTTCTGACATTTCAAATGTATTCCATGCATTAAAAACAGTACTTTGGGCTACAAGAGAGCCAAGTACCTCTCATCGTCATTCAGACTAATGATGGGCAGAAGTATTTGAAGCCGAACTTGGATGCCGATCAGATTGCACCTTGGGTGAAGGAATACAAGGTGATAAGTCTGCTTCTTACATTCAAAGCACTTGTTCCTCTAGGACAATAAAAGCATTCCTGATTCATATTTGATACATATATTATTTTAGTGGTACAATTGTAGGATAAGGTGTTGTGTAGTACTAGTATGTTATTGATGAATAGCTTTTGATGAAAGTAAATACTTCCAGGAAGGCAAGGTTCCCCCATTCAGAAAGTCTGAGCCTATCCCTGAAGAGAACAACGAGCCTGTGAAAGTGGTTGTTGCTGACAGCCTTCAGGACATGGTTTTCAACTCTGGAAAAAATGGTATGTTCCTAATAGTTCACTGGGTCCATTTACATTCTCTATTTTCTCCTTTGATTAGTGATCAAGTTATTGTTGTAACAAAACTGCTGGATTTGTATAAAATAGAGGTTCAATTCTTAGTATCTTGATCTTCTTCTTTCCTTTTTGCTATTGTAGCCATCTTTTATAGTGCATTATGAATTTCAAATATAAAGTTTTTACATTTTTCTCTTTGCAGTTTTGCTCGAGTTTTACGCTCCTTGGTGTGGACACTGCAAAAAGTTGGCTCCAATCTTGGATGAAGTTGCTGTCTCATATCAAAATGATGCTGATGTTGTTATTGCAAAATTTGTAAGATTTATCTCCCTTTCTCTGGCTTAATAGAGGCGTGTTGGCCTTCAGAATTTTGTACACTATGCTAAGAACTAGTTGGTTTCAGCTTAATTTTGCACGAGTCCTACACATATAAAATAGAGAAAAGATAATAGTTTGATAGTTCTCTTCCTGCACTCACTACTTATTCTTAATGCCATGACATCAATAAATTTGGTTGTTCCTATTTACAGCCGCTCAGTGCTTATTTTAAGGACTAAATATTTTGATTTCTTAAATGCATTTGGCAAGCTAGAGTCATTATCATGATAGAACCCAAGACGCCCTGAATTTTCAGGGTTTGTTTATAATTATTAATAAAATAAAATAAGTTCTGGAAACTAGCAGGAAGAATATGAAAATATTACTTCATTTTTATTTTGTTGTCTGAGATATAATGAGCTAGGATTCATCCTAAAATTCCTTTGGCTGAGGCTAGACTGTTCACTTTCTCTGATTCTTTTATCAAAATAGTTTTACTTCTTTGCAATCAATCTCTATAATCTATATATTTTGGTATAAAACAATGTATTTTATGGGACTTTTTTGTTTGATATTTTTTTTTTTTGGGGGTAGGATGCAACCGCAAATGATATTCCTGGTGACACCTTTGAAGTCCAAGGTTACCCAACCGTGTTCTTCCGATCTGCTAGTGGAAAGACAGTGCCCTATGAGGGGGATAGGACCAAAGAAGATATTGTTGACTTCATTGAAAATAACAGGGACAAAGCTGCCCCCAAGGAAACTGTAAAAGAGGAATCTGGAAAAGATGAGCTCTAAGAAGGTACATGGGAACAGGTGTTGAAAACCTTTATTCTTATGCAGAAAATATATTTCCATTTTACTGGATTAATAATTCTTGTTAATTCTAATGTTCAATTTTGGCAGGAATGGGTGCGAGTTTAGAGAGCCGTGCACATAGTCGGTTGGCGCGTGTTTGGCGGATGTTATACCAAAACTATCAGTGTCGACAAAACAATGCCTGATGTTCTCCTCCCCCTTGTCCTATATCCCCCCTTATAGCTTTTTCTTAGGCCATTTCCCTTTACAGATCTGTTCTGTTCCCGTGAATAAAATGGGGAGGCATTTTTGGCATTTGTAGATGCAGTACTTTTTGGTATTCGCATAGTTGTGATATTAGTATTTTCGGCCTAGGAGTAACTTACTGCGTGTTAAATCCGTAATGGATAATTTTAATTTAATGCCTTAATTATTTCGGATTTTGCTTATTACGTACAAGAAGCTGGTGTTTGAGATTGAGATGCATATGTAGTTTTTTCTATAATTTTTGTCAAACACTCGCTTTTTGTGTCTTCTTGGAATTGTAAAAAAGCCTCATGCGCGGGGATATTACCACCACTTTGTCATTCAAATTAACTACATGTCGGTGAGTAGAAGGAAGGAATTAAAAATCATGAACTTCATTCCCAAAAATAATAACAAGAATGGTAATGGACTTCAATTCCCAACGTGGCGGCTCAAGATTGATTCAGTCCAACGGAGGAATTTCCTATGTAAGAGTAAGGTCACTTGGACGATTCTATTTTAACTATAGTCGATGCAAGAGGTGAAATTCTATCTAAGCTATAATTATGAGAAGGATTCGAAAAGTCAAACAACAGAAAATCTCTTGGCAGGAAATATTATTATCCCGATGATATCGCCGCCAACCTACTTAATTCATTGTTGATGACTCTGTGCCGAAACGAATAATTTGGATTCGAAGTATGAAATTGTCTGATTGGGACCACGGGCCCCAGTATTGTTTCAAAATTGGTTCATCATATAAAGAGCCTAACAATCATTTTTAATCAGGAAATGTGTTATGTAGCAGCCATTGCCATAACCAGAAAACACTCTTAAGCAGATGTTTGCAGTGCTGTACAATAAACACAGCTTCCATAAAAAAGTCTGTCAGCTTACATTAGCATCAATACAACACAGCTGAACGCAAGCCATGTATTTAGGAAATTTAAAATGGCACTCTTTCTAAACTTATACCACATTCTTCCATTAAACCCTAAAATTTAAAAATAATAATAATAATAATAATAATAAAAGGAGAATTACACGACAGCCACTTCTTTCATTTTAGGCCTCCTCTCTGGAGCCTCAGCCGACAATGCCTTCCTCTTGCTAAAAGCACTATTGGTGCTGCTTTTATAGTTGCTAGTCTCATTCTTGTTATCGTTGTCGCTGTCTTCATTGTTGCCGCATGATCGGTTCGGTGATTTCAACAGACGGGGCTGAAGCTTCTCCAAGTCTGATAACCGAACTGGCTTCAACAGAAACTCTTCAGCTCCTTCTTCCAAGCACCTGTAAAAATAAACAAGATAATGTCATAACCACCTCACTAAATATATGAATCTAGAAGATAAATTCTCAAGTGCCGACTACAAAATGTGCTTTTAAGAATCTACGTATTAGAAGTGTGTGTGAACATGCAGACTTGAGAATGACTGTACGATACATCAATTTGGTGTCTTCTCGGAAAAGAAATGGGAAAAATGTAAAAGTCGAAAGAAGTTAATTTTCTTACATGGTGACTCTTGAAGGTACATTTTCGGAAGACATGACCACGACCGGTACGTCTTTCCAGGAGGATACCTGCATTAATTTGTGATCAGCAAGACTTTGACTTTGACAATACGTAAATTTTCAGTAGTTGATAATGTGAAGAACTACATTCTCTCAAGTTCGGGAAATTAACAAGTAGAGGCTAGTGTTTTTTGACCTTGAGTCGTTTAAGCAAATCATAGCCGGTCATCCCAGGCATGCAGTAGTCAGTCATGATCAAGTTGACTCTCGATTCCTGCGCCCACTTATACATCTCAAAATAAGATTTTCAATTTAACTAAAATAAATCACTAAACATCAAATTTAGGCAATTGCAAGCTATATCATTAATATTATCAGAAGAGGAGACCCCATTCAATGTGTGTAACCCATTGGTTCTCCCAGCCAATTAATAATTCTCTCTCGTTGATTAACATGGCATTGTACATATTTCTTGTTTTTCGGCCAATTTACTTGGAAAACAAAAGGGAAGAGAACTCGAAGGGTTTGAGCTGATTTTATGACTGCGTAGATGCTTTGAATCGTCATGTTCCAAGAAGACGCATAGAATAATTAATTAAAATTATACGTAATTACTAGCCGTATATAATATAATATAATATAATAATTAGTAGAGGTTTAATATATACCATGGTTAATTAACTTATAACTGAGTCCTTTTCATGGTTTTGTAATCTCTCCATGCACAGTCTATAATGACGATTCTAGTCATATGTTTAAGTTTCTTCAATCATGGAAAAATGGGTCCTTAATTGACTCTCGTAATATATCCTTGCCTATCACATTAATTTTCACCGGCATCCCGTTGATTATGGGTTGGTAGGAGCCTTTTCTATATCTTTTCCTGTTGGTTTATTATTATATTAAAGAAAAAAAAATTACTAAAAGCTTGCATTTTAATAAACTTTGATACATCTACTTAACATGAACACTCAGTCCCCATTAAGCTAAACATACCGGCTTCAAGTTGATATAAAAACTAAAATAATCCATCTTATTAATTTACAAATAGAACAATTTTGTGTGAGCTTGATTCTCTATAATTTCTTCCTGAAAGAATTTTTTTTTCTTTTAAATATATGCAAAACGGCTATAAATAAATAAATATCCATGAAAAATGGAGTTTATTTTCAAGAAGCATGTCGTCAACTTCAAATGAAAGTATGTGTTGTGTGGGGATAAAATAAAAGAATCCTACCTCTTTCTTTGTTGAAAGGGTTGAAGGAGAAGCATTAGAATTGTTTTCAAGGTTATCAATTAGACCCAAATATTCCAAAGCTTTATCGCCGGAATCGACACAAGTCACTGCAACAACAGCAAGAAGCAACCAAAAATGTAAAACGAAAATGCTTATGACAAAATTCCCATATTCAAAACAAAACTAAATTATCAAAGACGTTTTTTTGTTCTTTTGTAATTGCATATTTCGTACCTTGGTAAGAAGAGACTCTAAGTAGATTCTCCAAAATCTTCCTGTCAATGAGACTATCATCAACGGCCAAGACATGAAAAGTTTCTTGTTGCTGTTGTTGCGGTTGCTTTTCTTGTTGTGGGATGTCTTCAAGTTGCCCTTCTCGTTCTTGTTGTGGGATGTTTTCAAGTAGCTGTTGTTTCTCTTGCTGTGGGATGCATTCAACTTCTGATTTCAACTCCATTTCAATTAAGCAGCAAATTCAATATATGTATCGCTCTTCTGTTTCTCACCAACTGATCTTCAGCTAGGCTTATATAAATTTCTTGCACACACTCTATAACCCTTTCTTTAAAAAAAATATACAAATATATTTACATTGAAAAGAGAAAATATATCAAAGAGAAAAGAAAGAGGCGTGCTTAGTGGGATATGAAGAGAGTGTGTGTGTGTGTGTGTGTTATGTGGGTGGCTTATTATTCCGTAGGTTTATTTCTATTCCTATTGTTATGAGTGAGGTAGGTGAGACTGAAAGAAATAGAATTTAAAGCAAACAGTTTTCTTGCAACAAATAGCGAAAAAGAAAATCGTTTTTATGTTATCTGTGTGTGTGTGTTTTTAATTTTTCTGATGCCAAATCTTTCACTAGATTCTCCATAACGTGTGTTGGTACAACCACTCATATTTTTTTCTCTCTTTCTTTATTGGATTTTGCTTTGTTTGATTGCTAACGAAAATTCGCAGATCTTTTGTTCCCATTTGTCTCATCATTGTGTAAGAAATTGAATTTTGAGTGTGAAGATTCGATAGGAGACTTTGAAAAAGGCACTTGACTATTTAATCTACTATTATTATTTTGATTTTTTTTGCTTTTTACTAATTATCCCATGCTGATGTACTTTTCCAGTTTCTTTAATTATTTAGTTATTTTTTAATTTGTCTACCACATTCGCTTCACATACTAAATCTTAATTGAAGGTAAAAGTGAATGCAATCGTTCGTTTTAACTTGTATTGGTAAAATATATGCAAATAAGATCTTTAATTTTATTATGTTATCAGATAAACCTATTATAATTAAAGGATAGATATGGGTCATTTCGAGTCAATTCTAAATATTAATGAGGCTTTTTTTTTTTTTGATAAAATATAATCCGACTAGAATTGGCTTAATTAATTCCATTTTTTTGGGTTTCTTTATTAGTTTTAAACAATCACTTGTGTTTGTATTTTCTGATTTTTTTTGTTTTTAATTTTTTTATATTGGCTGATTGGTTTTTTAAAATTTTTGAAACCAGAACGAATCTCTTTTTTTTTTTTTTTCTTGAGGACAACGATTTTTTCCCCACATGTAATCATCAGTATTAGATGTTAGTAAAAACAAGTGAATTAATGGATTTTGAATTCTTGAGAGATTATAAATTTAGGAGAATTTAAAAAAAAAAATTGTCAATTGCCTCATGTTATGTCCAAAAAAAAAAAAGCCACATCTTTAGAGTATCTAAGACTTGTCGTTAGTCGCCCATATAGGCAAGTCATGACTCATAGCAAAATATCACTTACGAATAAATTGAGAATGAAATAAATGATCGAAACATGAAATAAATTGCGGTTGTATTTAGCATTATAACGATGGATATAGAGAAATCGTACTATTTAGTTTGGCTTTTTGATCATCTTTCTTTATTTTATATGCGGAGAATTCGATTTCAAGAGATCTTATTAATTGAGTTAAAATGCGCTCACAAATTAAGTTGTAATTACACGTTATAATAAGATTAGGTAGCATAATTTGGTTTATTTTCACCAGTAACTTAAATTATGAGATAATCAGAATGTTACTTGTGCCAAGTAATAATTTTAATCACCGTTAAATATTGTTAATTAGTTCAAAAATGTGATCCAACAAAATATAATTTTAAAAAAATCATTTGAAAGACATAATTTTGACAATATGTAAACCCTAATAACAAAAGTCTAACACCAACATTATAAAATACAAATAGAAAAAAAAAAAAGAAATGACGAGTCAATTCTGATAGTAAAACAAAGAAGACTAGGAACAATAAAAATACCGGGGTCTCTAAGTTACAATCATTATAATTTACATCTCTCATGTGAACTATATAAAATTATGAGACTCATAATTTATGTAGTTCTTATAAAAAGTATAAATTACAATAATTATAATTTAACATTTGCCTAAAAATACCCTTGTTTTTGGGTAAACAAGCGCGCAGAAAGCCAACATAATAATCAAAATTTTGAGCACTGAAAGTGAAAAGGCTAACGAAGGTGTGGGGACCACAACGAAATTTTCTCATGCATAGGATGTCTAAAGGCCCCGGAATGGAATCAAATCATCAGTCTCTTGTAATAATTCCGAAGGGGACATGAAATAAATAAAGGGGCAAAACAATAGGGACCCACTCCGCAAATTTGAAAATCTTTGCGGGTCCACTTCTAAATATAAATCTTCCGCGGGGGGTCCACTTACCCTTAACTGCTCTAAATCAACAAAATTTCGAATCTGTCCCCATCGACGGGGGGGGGGGGGTGTCAATCGAAAAGTGGGAAAAGTTTTTTTTTTTTTTTTAATCTGTGCGAGCTGTTGTTGTGTTCAGATTTTGTTTCAAAATTTTCACACTCGAGTCTGAGGACGGGGCCCAGTGGATGTCTGCCACGTGTTGATCACTCCGCTGTGGAGTTGTTGTCATACGCCTGACAATGAAGCAGTGGATATTTTCAACTTGTGGTACACATGTACAGTCTGATGAAGCGTGACCCACATCGCTTTCATCTGCCCTCATGCTATTGCTTTCTTTGGTTACACTTTTTGATTCTTTATTTCAATATTACGATGTTTAGTTTGTTTATATTAATATGATAAATAATGTGTTATTGTTTTATTAATTTAATTAACAAAGAATTACTAAGCCTTGTTAATTTTAATTTTAATAGTAAAAATTTATTAGTGATGCTTCAGTAAAAATATAAACTAAGTATTCTAACTAAATAAATATAGCATATATATTTTTTTTATTAAAAAAAGACTTTTTTCAAAAATAAAAAATAAACTCGTCACGAAATTAAGCTCATTCAACTTAAATCTGGCGGCTAAATAGAGTATTGGTAATGGTAACAAGGACAAGTCTGGTGATTATTGGGCTATAAATCTTGAAAGATCTCTTAATTATTGAAATAATCGAAGGAAGAAAGGTTAAAAGAAGCAAACAACAAATTTATCGATTGCTTCACGTAAAAGATTGGTTGTTATACAACCAAGATTCAACAAAATTTTTTGAAAAGTCTTTCGGTAATAGCGTTAAATTCAAGTCTTGACAGATCTTTTTCATGTGAAAGATGAATTCAATAAAGATCAGAAAAAAAAAATTAAATTAAATTAATTAGCGAATGAAATTTTCTTTTACAAAAAATACGCAAATAATTCAATAAATCTTGGTAAATTCTTTTGTCAAAATAATTGAAAGAAATCGTGTACAGAATAACCTTCTATGGAATTACTGCTAGATCTAAAAACCTTCTAACACTA
Source organism: Citrus x clementina (assembly GCF_000493195.1). Lineage (NCBI taxonomy): Eukaryota > Viridiplantae > Streptophyta > Magnoliopsida > Sapindales > Rutaceae > Citrus > Citrus x clementina. The sequence goes on along the minus strand of NW_006262201.1, from coordinate 37,486,962 downwards.
AAATGAGAGGGAAAAAAAATCTTTGACAAAATTTTAGAGTGTATTTTTTCCCAATTAAAAAAAAAAAAAGAAAACCTTAAAAGAAGAAAGAAATGATCTCAATCTCAAATCTTTCCATGCTCAATCAATCTTTTATAAAATAAAATCTTTCTTTTTTTTCCCAAAAGGAAAGCATGTTTGTTGTAGGCCACCTCTTTCGCTTATCCCTCTCGAGAAAAATCCATGACCGTTTTTAGTTATTTTTTTGACTTAGAGAAGTAATATGGACCCCTTCTTTAAAAATCAATTATAATTATAGTAAATAAAACTTATCTTATGATATTTTAATTTGGCCGGTCTTGTTATAAATATACATGTATATATACATTTACAATAAATGATAATGATTTTATTAAAATAAAGTGCGTGCAATTGAATATATTCACGATTACTTGTTCTCTTGAAACTATGTAATTTCATCTCATCTATAATTTTTAAGAGGATAAATAATCGTTTAGTTCCTTTATTTTAATTTAAGCGCATGTTTAGTTTTCATATTTTAAAAAATTATTTCAGAACACTACTGTAACTAAACATATTATAACCTTTCCAACAATATTGTTAGAGGGATTAGTTAATTTGTTAGTAACTGAATATTCATTAACTTGTTTATTGTTTTTTATAAATAAACTATTTAATGTCAATAATATTATTATAAAGATATTACCGTAAAAAAAGAAAGAAAAACAGAGGTAAGAGTATAATCTACTTAATAGGAGAAGTATTTAAAAATATTTTTTTAAATGTAGAGACTAAATAAATGTTTAAGTCACAATATAAGAATTAAATTAGTAATTATCGTTTTTAAGATAATCTTGTCCAGGATAAGCCTGACAAAATGTATTAAATTTGCTGTGCCTAAAGCGATCTTAACAATGTCGTACAAAATCAACTGGGATTTTAATGAGATCTAAATAATGGGCCCACAATCGTAAATAATAATAATGGGTCCACTAAATTTGAAGGCTCGACTTTGGTTTTACACGTTGAATGAAGAAATTTCGCAAAGAGTTGGCCCGCGGATTTTGTAACTTTTAGCTTGGACTCCAAGCAAAGTCTTTGGTTTCTTGGTCAAAATAATGGAAAGCTTGCAAATCTTCTATTTAATTGATTCGTATGCGTCACGACTAACGATATTTTGCCACTCATAAAAACTATTACACGGTGTTAAGATAGAAAATCGATAGGTTAGGTGTGACATCATCACAATCTTCATCCTTTTTCCATTCTTTTACTGTTGTTTCACAATTACGATCCAGTGAATTTATTAGTTAATATTTTATATAATTATAATCGGACTCCTTCACTGAAAAAGACCAAACATCAAGGTAAAATAAATAATGAATTTACAATAAAAGAAACGTAATTTTTCAAGCGGCGAAAATATCAATCACCCGTATTTTTAATGTACTTTTATAAAATAGATTAAAGAGCAATAAAACAATTTTCTCATCCTCCAAATTATTCACATTACTTCTCATGATTAAGCGAAGAGAATTATCATAAATCAACTGTGTGGTACAAGTTTTCAGATTAAAAATGTATAATTCCTCTAAATACTGTCCAGTTGAAGAGGTTAAGAATTCATTTTTTTTTTTCAAGTTTAATTTGGAGTAGAATCCATGACAACTGAAAATTACATTGATATTTGGGTATGCGTACATGAAAATTAAATACCCTCTCATCATCATCATGAGCGTTGCTTACAAAGTAGCGACACATGGCTTTTAATTGATGTGTAACGTTACCTCGCTTTACACAAAATAATAAAAAATAAAAAAAAAATCATGGAAGAAATTTGGAAAAAGAAAAAGAAATGCTTTTTAAGGCTTTAACCTAAAAACAAAACAAAACCCGAATATTTAATTAATTAAACAGCAGAAAGGAAATGACGTGCTGCATGAGCCGCTTAGACATCAAATATCAAATCAACGCATGTCTTTCTTCTGCAAATTAGTACTTTATATTTTAGGTGTGCACATGATCATTCAAAGATTTTATTGTTGGCACGTTACAAATCGATGGACAATTAATGTCATTCAGGAATATGTTTTGTTGGCTTGTTTACGAGGATGGCAATTGATTAAATTTTATGTAGTCATTACTATGCATGCATGAAGAAAAAAATATAATAAAATATTTATGGGTTAATTTATGTATATCCATCAAGTCTGAGAATGTCAATCAATAAGAAAAGAAAGAAGAAGAGAACGATCGATCATAATTAGGTAGACAAATAAATTTTAAAGAACTTGTTTGTAAAGCTTTTGGTAATTAGGACGACATTTGAATTAAACAAGTGGAAGTGAATGTCTCATAAGAGTAATTCTCCTAACACTTATCCATCAATCAATTATGTAATAATCATAATTTCGAAAATATTATGATTAATAATAGAAAGCATTTTAAGCGTTCCTTTGATCTTGGAAAATAACTTTGCTTATTCTGAATAAATACAGGAGTAAAAAGGTAATTATTTAATTATAAGTTTTAACCGCCATTTAATACATTCTATTAAAGGAAAAATAAATAAATTAACATATAAGGGACTAGGCTATTTAACTTTACTTGGTCACAGATTTTGATTCACGTAATCCTTGGTTATTTAACTTAAACTTTTAATGACTAAACTTACATGCACTCAATTATTACTATTATTTATCAATGGAGATCGCTCGAAAAGAAATTACTTAATGGTCAAAAGACTATCTTTGAGTGGGACCACGATATTATGAATTTATAATGCCCCACTTCACACGGAATGTAATAAGTAAAATGGATTTATACACCAACAAAGTGTTGGCTCCACTAGTAATGGAGTCCCCTTAAGTGATTTGACTGGGTTTGTTTCCCAGTTTAAGTCGCAGGGAAGTCGCCTTTGTTGAGAGAACCTCTCTCGGTTCGAGCGAGGACTTCTACTCTGGATTGTGTTACGAGCTTAAAGGTGCCTCCCACAGTTGGGGCCCTCCCCCAAAATACCTCGTGGTCAAACAAAAAAAAATAAAAAATAGTGAAATGCAAAAGGGATTTTGAGGCAAAAAACAGAAAGAAAGAAAAAAATAATGCATGGTATCCCAAATACACAACTTTAATTGAAATTTAAGATCTTTCACCCTCACTCTCTCTGAATATCTCAATCTGAATGCTTCTTTTCATTAAGTCACCCCCCATGAACATGATTGTCACGAGCATAAAAATTTTCACGCGTGATAGAAGAAAAAAAAAAATGAGAGTTCCACGAGTCGAACAAAATCTTTTCTTTTATATCGTAAGGTCCCCACAAAGATCGTCGAATCAAAGTCACATGAACTTAAAGACCTTGCGTTTTCGCATATTTAGTAAGCAATTATAATGTGAAGCAACTGTACACATACACACATATAAATACGCGCGCGCGCCCACACACACACACATATATATATATGTGTGTGTATTGGCATGAGAAAATAATATTTCAAGTGGGTTTATATAAATTATATTACTTTCGAAAATAAAAATAAAAAATAAAAATCAAGGGTTATTTGTTTTTTATCTACCTGAATTTTAATTATTTTTAGATATTTAAAATTTTTACTTTGTTTATTTTTTGTAAGTTGTGTCTGACTGCAAAATATTTAGTTTTGGTATGAATAGAAAAAGTTAAATATTCTTACTTTCATCTCAACGACAAAACATCTGAATAGAACTTCAATGTTCTCTCTGATTAATATCTCTAGTAAGTACATGTGTTTCCAACTATATAAATTATTCTTTTATTATTTTTTATTTATCCATTTTATTTGTTCTTTATGTATTTAACTATAAACTTGTTTTTAATTGTGAATGAGAATCTTAAATATTATTTAATACAGTAATTTTCATCCAAATGATTAGAATTCTTAGTTGGTTTATGCAATTAACAAGAAAAAATATCATATAATATACTAAAAATAACATTATAAGTATCATATATTAATATTAAAAAAATACATTTGTTATATATATATATATATATATATATATATATATATTATTTTTCATGCTTTGTTAAGGTGCACATTATCAAATTCTTTTAACTAATCAAATAATTTATTTATAACTTGTCATATATTTAACAAATAAATATGAATATTGTTAATATTTGTGGGGTTATATATGTCAAGATATCATATTGCAGATGTTTTCTTCTAAAAATCAAACAACTTAACATCTACATTCAGATATTGTAAAAAGAAAAATAAATGTGTTGTTTGGATATATGCATTCAAACCTATTCAAACTTTAGTCAAATTCAAACCCACTTAAATTTCAAATAGAAAAAATAAACATTACCTAAATTCCTCCCACATAAATACTAAGATTACCTCGTGTATTACCTCAAAAAACTTTATTAACTAAATTAACAAGCACATAAAAATTTCACTGAAAGTAGTTGTGAAAAAAAATTGTATCTTAAATGATGTATTATGACCGAATAACTATCATTTATTAATTATTATTTTTAAGACTGGTATTTTTATCATCATAAATCTACTTATACATACAATTAAAAATCTATTGAAAATTATATAGGGGCATAGCTTAGATTTCTATCCGACTCATAATTAAGGGACGTATCTATCCTCAACTCACAAATAATTTATAATTAGGAGTATTTATAGCTACATAATAACAGAGACCGGAACCCACTTTCTCAACTTTTATTGAGAGGGTGGATTATCACTAGGCTCTATCATTTGTATTGATTTATTTTTAAACTTTATCATTTCATTATGGTAAACATTAATGCTTGATATCAATATATCATTTGTATTGATTTATTTTTAAACTTTATCATTTCACTATGGTAAATATTAATGCTTGATGTCGTATAATTTGGGAAACTTGTATGTGCGTAGCATGACATTTTGAATTTAATTAAGTGCTCGTAACATCTTAACAAATGGCTTTATCGTGGATTTGTTAATATCACAGCTATAAGCAACACTCATGCAAAACGCTGTAAAATTGGCCCCTTGGGGCACTTCACAATGGGTTACGCAAGTAAGCCCAAATTAAATATTCAATAGAGTGGAGCTTTTAACACCCCTCTAAAATTCTTTTAACACCACTTTTGAATTTTTTTTTTCCTTAATTTCACCATTTAGTTTATAAAACAGTAGTTATATATTAGAATCAACCATCTTACCATAAAAATTTTACTTTAAAAAGAATATTTCTTTCTAACATTTTATTTATAAAATGCACAAAAATCTTAAATTATTTTTTTCCTGTTATTTAGTTTCTATCTTCAAAATCTTAAATTCTTGTAAGTTTCATAAAAATAAATATTTTTGTAATTGAAATTTAATATATGTGTGTCTGTGTGTGTATTAAAAGAATGAAATTTGTTTGCCTTAGTTATTTAAGTAATTTCAATTGAAGAGAGGTTTTATAAAATCTTAAGGGGTTGGTGTAAAAGGCCTACTCTATTTAATAAAATTGAGATTCTTCAATCCATTTCACTTTTTGAGTACACACCTTCTCAAATCCCGAACAGTGAATCCACACTTTCTCAAGTCCTTTACCCATGAAAGGGCTTTTGTTTGTGTTAGTCCTCCTTGGGCCTGAAATGGCCCTAAAGAATCTGTCGAAGCCCAATAAAGAGAAGTGGCGGCTAAGAAAGCGAGTATATAAAGAATTACTACTCACGAGAGTAGGGACAAAAAACTCGACCTAATCCAACGACAAACTCGATTGTCAGAAAAAGAGAGAGGTAGGTAAGAGCGGGAGATCCTCTGTCTACGTCAACGGCTTCATATCTCGTCCTATTGGCCACTCTACTGTCTAAATCGCAACCGGATAGATAAGCTTCTACTCTCTTAAAACTTCAAAGGTAGGATTTTCCTGTCCATTTTCCTGCGTGTTCTCAGCAACCAAACAGATTTTTATTTACATCTTCGTCATTTTTTTTTTCAATTTTGGCACGAATCTGATCGTGAATTCATACAGAGTTGAAAGTGAATTAATGGCTTCGTCGGTATTTCACGCGCCTTGTGGCGCTCCTTCGATCAAGCAATTGGAATGTCAGAAGTACGTCGGATTAAGACCATCGGTGACGTTAAGGTTCAATTGCGTCAAAACGAAAACCGTAACGGCACGTCGTTTGGTTGTTACAGCAAGCAAATCGCACGATGGAGCGTCGAAGAAGCTTGGAATCAGTGACGCTGAGTGTGAGGCGGCTGTTGTGGCGGGAAATATTCCAGAAGCGCCTCCCGTGCCACCAAAGCCTGCCGCGCCAGCTGGAACTCCTGTAGTTCCTTCTCTTGTGAGTGAGCCTCTATTCTCTATTCTATCTCGTAATCGTGTAATTAATTATGCGTTTAATTTGTCAAGTGAGTTCTTCAATTGTCATGACATCACTAAGCTTCAAATTTTTTTTTTTTTTGGGTCAATGATAAAGTTGATAAAGTATGCACGATTTAGTATACTTAATTTTGGTTCGCTTATGTTAAATTACCATGCATTGCTTTTGTGTAAGCTTCTGTAACTAATAATGTTGTTTTATGTCAGCCACTTAGTCGGCGGCCTCGCCGTAATAGGAAGTCCCCCGCAATGAGAGCATCCTTCCAGGAAACAAATCTTTCACCGGCAAATTTTGTATATCCACTTTTTATTCATGAAGGTTGCTTCTGTCATGAATATTTCTTCTGTAGCTATAAATTCAAATTGTGAGCAGCAGCACACGCACGTGAGTTGTTAATAGGATAAATCAACTGAAAATTTTGCAGGAGAGGAGGACACGCCTATTGGGGCCATGCCCGGTTGTTATAGACTTGGTTGGAGACATGGACTTGTTCAAGAGGTGATTCAGCTGTCACTATTCTGCCTATCATTTTCAACAAAGAGAATTTGGATTTACATTCACTGCCTAAGGCAGTAATGATTAAGCACTCTACTGTCTTTAAAATTTATATGTTGTTTCTTTGCTAGACGAGGAACTTTTAGAGTTTACGTTTCCCGTTGCTTGCAAAAAATTGTTTAGCAGACTGTATAGGAGCATCTTTTCTGTTTTACTCTTGCAATGTTCATGTGCAGAATGCTAATAGAATTGCTTAATTGCATTTGACAAAGCATTGTTTGCTGCAGGTGGCGAAAGCACGGGATGTTGGTGTGAATAGTGTTGTGCTCTTCCCCAAAGTTCCAGATGCTTTGAAGGTTTATATTCTCTTTCTACATTTCTCTTCTTTAAACCAGGGCTTCTATAATATAATTGGTTTTTTGCATTTCAGTCTCCCACAGGAGATGAAGCATACAATGATAATGGTCTGGTGCCTCGTACAATACGGCTGCTCAAGGATAGATACCCTGATCTTGTAAGTCAAAATTATTTACTTGTAAGTCAAAATCATTTATGCTTCTGGAAGTAGTTATGTTTCTGATTAGGATTCTCTATGTATGGAATTGTGGCAATTTTTTTGACTAATATTTCTTTCTTTAGGTAATTTACACTGATGTTGCTTTAGATCCATATTCCTCTGATGGGCATGATGGTATTGTCAGAGAAGACGGTAAGTCTGTATCCTTATTGTTGCTACTATGTTTGAAAATAGAAATGCGGAAGCAGCGGAAGTATCTCCTTTGAAATGTTTTTCTTTTCAACTCTTTATTGGGCTAAAGAAATCAGCTTTAAGCATGTGCATGTGCACACACGTGTGTGGGAAAGAGAACCTTTGCCCATGTTTCTCGGCTACTTTTATTGGTCAAATTATGAAGTTTTCATGATTGCAGACACACAGTAACTCATTGCCGTATTTCTGCAATGTACTGCAGGAGTCATTATGAATGATGAAACAGTGCATCAATTATGTAAACAAGCTGTGTCCCAGGTAATTTCTGTTGATTTTCCACCATTAAAATTTATGGCATCTCTATTTAGTTTCTAAAAATATCTGTGATCTCCGGAGGCTTCAGAAGAGTTATTGCCTTTTTAAGTGTTGATGCAGTCATTTGTTCAGACCATATTGTTGTACAGTCTGATTTTCCACCATTAAAATTTATGGCATCTCTATTTAGTTTCTAAAAACATCTGTGATCTCCGGAGGCTTCAGAAGAGTTATTGCCTTTTTAAGTGTTGATGCAGTCATTTGTTCAGACCATATTGAGGAATACTTCACACAACTTAATGTTTGTTGTTATTTACATGTAATGAAAAGGTGTTTTGATTGGTTCTAGTTGGCTATTTCTCTTCTCACCAGCTGCCCAATATTAACCTTGTAGGATGTTTCTAGTATTCACTGCCATATTTTTGTTTCTGACTTACCTGACTAGTGCTTGACTGTATTGGCGTTGTTACTTCTATAAATAGGCCCGTGCTGGAGCAGATGTTGTGAGTCCCAGCGATATGATGGATGGTCGTGTAGGAGCAATTCGAGCAGCTCTTGATGCTGAAGGTTTTCAGCATGTTTCTATCATGTCCTATACAGCCAAGTAATTTTACCATATGATTTTTCTTTTACCTCATAATGTTCTGCTTCCTGTTACATATTGCAATGTTAATGGATATTTCCTTTTCAGTGGACCACATGCACAGACTCTGATTGTATGTTGTTCATAATTTCTCATTGTGTCATGGTCACTTGATTGTATGTTGTAATTGTAGCACATAGCACCTGATTTGGTGTAGAGAGCATAATTTGGTTGAGTCTGTCATTAATCAGAAGTGCATTTATAACAATATTGTTTCATTGGGTACACGAACTGCACTCTGTGTTCGTCTGTTTTTTATGGTTATATTTGGCCATCTTGGTGCAATACAAATACAAGTATGCAATCTTTTGTCACTAATCTAATGCGCCAATTTCTATTGTCATGCAAACAGATATGCAAGTTCATTTTATGGTCCATTTCGGGAAGCACTAGATTCAAATCCACGTTTTGGAGATAAAAAGACGTATGTGATTAGAGTTATTGAATTATATGGTAAATTTGTTATTCGGCATTTCTGGCGCTTACTTTTGCATATTATTTTGGCTTCATAACCAAAAGTTATCAGATGAATCCAGCAAATTACAGAGAGGCTCTAGTTGAAGCCCAAGCAGACGAATCAGAAGGAGCTGACATCCTTTTGGTTAGTATTGCTGTTTTTGTTTCTGATTGAATTATTTTCATGTCTGAACCTCCTTTCATGCTGAAGTTTTCTGTCCTTGGTTCACAGGTGAAACCGGGTCTTCCTTATTTGGATGTCATTAGGCTTCTCAGGGATAAATATCCTCTGCCGATTGCTGCATATCAGGTGCTCTTTTATCTGGCCTGAGCTTACTTGGTTTCAGTATTGTTTTATCTTAGAATTTATCCATACCATCTTTATGTTGAGAACTGGCATACCGTTGGATAAAAATGACAGTTATTGGAGTATTTTCTGGACAACAATCCAACGTTACTTTTTCCAGCTGCTAACTGAACAAAAATATATTGTTTTACTTCAATTTCCTCCCACCTCTCTCTGACTTTGCTATCTTCACGGTACCAGGTATCTGGTGAATACTCAATGATCAAGGCTGGTGGTGCTCTCAAAATGATTGATGAGCAGAGGGTGATGATGGAGTCCTTGATGTGCCTTCGACGGGCTGGTGCTGATATCATCCTCACATATTTTGCTCTACAAGCTGCTAGATGTTTATGTGGTGAGAAGAGGTGAGAACTGTCAGAGTAATAAGGCGTTGTTAGTTTTGATAAAGCTCTAGAAGCCCTATCCTTTTTAGTACTTAACACTGAAAAATGAATTTGAAATTTTGAAGGAAATTTTCAAAATTTGTTTGCAGTGTGCTCGCTGAATAGATGAAATAAATAATGTGCTTAAATTTATGTTTGCGTCAAGGCAGAATTTCTATTTTTCTTCCTTAGACAGGAGTTGATGAATATGATGAAATATCATGTTTCCTAGACATTAAATGTACGAGTTTCCCATGTGCATGTGAGAGAGGAGAGATTAAACCGAGATGCCATTCAACTATCTGCAATGGGCAAATGAAAGTGATACAGGTAGTAATGTCGAAACAAAATTGTATCAAGCAAGATGAATTTGGAGTCTGGCCATCATTCTGTTAAGTTTAGTAGCTAGATTAGGCATTCTCACAAATAAGATTCTTAAGTTGTAGTTGCTTCAGTCATTTCGGGTGGTCTATGTTTTACCAAATTGAAAATCTCATCGCTGCCTTCTGTCTACAGAACCAGTTCTTTTCTAGTATTTACAATAAAATAGTGAGAGCACACCCTCTGCCTTGATTTTGTGTTCAGGACTTTTTCTCCAGAATCTTATGGACAGAATAATTCCCCTTAATATAATTAAATAAAAGCAAGCTACAAACATGTAGAACATTTAGTAGGTTTACAACTTAAAACTAATGGTACCAGTAGAGGATCCTCTACTTCATCATTTACACTCTTGCCCCTTGCATGTCCTCCCCTAAACCCCGAGTACACCAAAAAACTAGGGTCTTTAACCTGTCTGCGGTAGATTATGCCCTTTAACTGCCAAGTGCACCAAAAATAAGGGAGCACAAGTTAGTATAATTCTTGCTCTTTGATTAAATACTTCCTGCTCTATTGGCTTAAGCTACAGCCAATTGTTCCAGCCTTGTCCATACTCATTTAGAAATCTTTCTGCAATAGTTGCATGAACTGCAGCACCTACAGGTAGAACATCTTCATCTATCATAAAATAGGGTGAATGTCCTGTATGTATTGAACCCAAGGTCTCGTTTTTTATTCCGATGTAGTAGAAGGCTGCAGGAACCACCTCTGAGTAAAAAGAGAAGTCCTCTGCCCCCATCATTGGTGGAACCACCCTATAATTCATAGGACCTAACAAATCAATGGCCACTTTCTTCACATGCTCATACATGTCTTCATCATTCACGGTGGGGGGATAGACTGTATTACCCTTGTCGAAGAAATCCACTGTTGCCGAGCACCTAAAAACCCTAGCCTGCTCGACAATAACCTGTTTCAGATTGTCCTAGTTGTGTTAGCTCATATTGTTCAAGGTATTGCGAATGGGTTCATTTAAAAAAAAAGAAAGAAAAAAAGAACCTCCTCTATTCTTTGTAGTAGTTGGTAGAAACTAGTGTTAGAGAAAGCTCTTAAGGTACCACCAATGACCACAGCATCGGGTATCATGTCGAGATGATCTCCGCCGTTGAAATAGGTCACAGACACAACCTGTATGTTGAGACATTAACAATAGCAGTTAAGAATGTCAATGAAGTCCAAAAGAGGGATTGAGAGCAAAATGGGTTGTAATTATCCACAAAGAAAGACTCACCTGAGAGTCCAAAGGATTTGCTTCTCTTGAGACAAGGCCTTGTAAGCTAATCACAGCTGCTGAGGCTGCCAAAACAGGGTCAACTGAGCGGTGTGGGTTCGCGGCACCACCCTTTTTTCCGCTAATTACAGCATGGAAAAAGCCACAGCCGGCTAGCAAAGGACCTGGCCTGGAACCAATGACACCGGTAGGATGCTCGTGGGACACGTGAACGGCGAATATTGCCTCGACATCTTCTAGAGCCCCATCAGCCATCATCCTTTTTGCACCATTGCCAGCTTCCTCCGCTGGCTGGAATATCAAGATTACAGTTCCCTGTCATAACAAAATGTTAACTTGTTAAAAAATAAGTCTTTTATTTTGATTGGCACTTGAAAAAGTTTTTGAGTTCTCTTTTCATTAGATTCTTGAAGTTGGATGTCTGTTTTCATCTCATTTTATAACTGGTTAAAAGGTATATGTAATAAGATTCTAAGTTGCTTAAGAAAAGCTTAAGCTGATTAAACTTTATTTTCTCATTGGGCAAGTTATAGATTTCCAACTCACTGAAGAGCGATTGATCCATACACAAAACGATATCTTATGATAAAAGAACTTAAACAAAGCCGGGGCATTTACGGAAAGGAGGGAGAGAGAAGTGATGCAATCAATGAAAAGAACTTCAAATTTTCTATAGAATTAAAATAATATATGTTTGAAATAATAACGGTTAGGTAGACCAAGCATGCGTGCAACTATATTTTAAAATAAATCCAGATAAGCATATTTATTTTTAAATAGAAACCCAAAAAAAAGGTTAATGCTACAGCAGCTAACTTAAACAAATACGTGGCAGAATATAAAAAAAAAATTAAAAAAAAAAAAGAAACACTATACATCTGAACCTAACAAATTTTCATTAAAGAAACCTGTTTTAATTTGATGAAGAAAATTTCCAACCTGTTAGCTAGCTCCCTATCCAATTTTTAATCATAGCCATTAAATAAAAATAAACTAATAAATCTGCTCAAGTAAGATCATTAGACCACAGCACCTCTACCTAAGTTCCCCCAAGTGTTTATTGCCTTTTCTATTTAAAGTATTATCCTGGCTCCACTTTTTTTTTTTTTAATCAGTTTTACTTTCTGAATTGAAGACGTTATCAAACATGCATTCATCTTTATTTCAAAAAATGAATCTAGCATAAGTTAATGCATGCTAGTCCACAAGACAGACCATGTGTGAGCAGTGTGGCTGCTGGTTCATTCATGTTGATAAGGAGAAGGCCATTTTGTGGGATACATTAAGCTAATATCAAAGATTTGTTAAAAAAATAGTACAAAGCGTAACAGCATATATTGAAAGTGCCTTGCAAAGCCAAAGCAAAGTAGATTGTAGTTTTACAAGCACATGCACAGAAAGCCCATGACCCATCAGACGCCTAACATTTTTAATGTCACACACAAATCAACAATGTATCTTTTAAGCCTATCCCTGTAATTTTTTTTTTAAATAGTTAATGTGACACCCCATTGAAACAAAATAACATGGTTGACTTCTGTACCAAAAGGAAATGAACAGACAAAAATTGCAAAAGCAAAAGCAAAAGCAAAGAACATCTTTGCCTCTTATACAAGTGATTAAGTTCAAGGAAGAGATAACATGATAGCACGTTAGCAGTTATACCACCTTACATTATCCATGACTATTGGGTATGAGTGTTCCAAATTCTCGTGTTTCTTTTTTTTCAAAGTCTTGTTCAAAGTAAATAAAAGGACGGTGGACTGATATGCGCAAAAAAGGGTTGAAAAATATTAGGTTTTTAACTTTTTTTTTTAAAAAAAAATTAATACCCCCCATCATCAATGCGATTATAGCTTGCCCATTAGGGAAGGCAATTGACAAAGACAAGACGTGTCGGTAGCAAAGCAAAAGGCCTGTTATGTGAAGGCCACATGCGGCTAAAAATGAAAATTAATTATGAGGCCCATTATTATTTCCCCCACGGACATTTTGAGAAGCAATTTCTGCCCATACAAATTACAGTTCTTGAACAAAAAGCAAAGCCACCGTCCTACACACACACACACATTATTCTTCTTCAATTGCCTATAACAGTTACGTTAATGCCACCACCCTAGTTTCATTTCATAAAGTGCAATAATTCATCTCCAAATTGGACATCCATGCAGAGAGAAAACCAATGTGCAAAAAGCTTCTGAAGTACTAAACAAAAATGATGTTAAAAAAAAAAAAAACCATCAATTCAAACAAAGAAGGGCATTTATCTTCTTCTTTTTTTAATAATTTTTTTTTTCTTTTCAAACCTTTAAAAGATGTTCGCGGCTCTTCAAGATCTTGGCCGCACCGATGAGCATGGCAACGTGCGCATCGTGTCCACAGGCATGCATTTTGCCAGCCACTTTGCTTTTGTATTCCCACTCGACGGCTTCCTGTTACATCATTCCCACATTCAACACAATCAGTGGCATGCCAACTAATATTTGTATATTTGTTCATAAGAAGCTTAAAATCAAGGAATATTCTGCTGAGACAATTCTGACTTCAGGTGCTTTTTTTTGCCCCTCTGTCTTGATTCACATGATTTTTAAGTACAAGTATAAGTACATTTTGAGATCTGATCTACTCTGACGGATAAATTATGGATATCCATAAGATAACGTAAATGAATACAAACAATTAGTAAAACGACAAGTTTTATGAAAATAAGAGGTTGTTGTTTCAGTAACAAAAAAGGATCAAAAAATATTATGAATAATTTTATTTATAAATAAATGAAAAGTTTTTATTTTTATTTTTGTTAATTCGGGGAAGTAGTTGAAAATACAAATTCACAATAAATGGAACTAAAATAACAGGAAGCAGATACAAAATAATAATAATGAAAATAACATGACGTGAATTAAGGTTTTGGGAAAAAAAAAAAAAAAGAGAAGAAGGAGAAGAGAAATTATTTCAACAATTTCTCAAAAATTAAAAATATTCACATTTCCAAATTTGAGGCGTTCCCAAATCAATTTCCACCCACCAGTATATCCAATTACATGCATGCATGATGCAAGCTCATACATATATGTATATGACACATGCATGAATAAACTAATATGTTCTTCGGGAACTAAACATAAAACTAATTATTTTTTTTTAAAAAAAAAACCTGAATCGGAAGTGCATCCATGTCAGCTCTGAGGGCAACAAACGGCGGTCCGCCTGTCCCGACCCATGCCCGGATACCTGTTTTGGCCAACGGGTATTTGTATCCAATCTCCATCCGATCCAACTCGGCCCTCAAGAGCCTGCTGGTTTCAAATTCTTGAAAAGCAAGCTCCGGATTCTGATGAATCGTTCTCCTCACACTCCTCAGCCAATCCACCGTCTCCGGCCGCCGCGCCAGCTCCATCACCTCCTTCGAGCACGCCCTGCTCCACACTCCGCAGCTCGAAAACGACTTCCGTGACGTCGACGATCGGTTCTTGACGCTGCCGCCGTCGGGTTTCAAAGCCGGCGTTGTTGCTGCTGTTGTTGATGAGCCCAACGAGTTTATGTCAAAGAAAGCGTAGTCGTTGTTCGCCGGCGTTAAGGATTCAACTTGCAGGAGAATAATAATAATTAAATTGAAGCTCAAGATTTTAAACGCCACAGAGAGTTTTTGAAGCTTCATGTTTGCAGAGAAAGTGATGAGAGTGAAAAAAAACAAATGGAGAAGGAACACACCCAGAGAGAGAGAGAAATAATAAGATTTAAGAAGATGGGGGAATTTTGAGCACGTGGTGATAAAGGGAGTAGGCGGAAATAGTCACGTGGACGAATATGTATGCAGGAGGACTAATCAAAAGCGAAAAAGAAGTTGTCCTTGTAGTAGTAGTAGTAGTAGTAGTTCAGCAGGGCGTCGAATCGCATCAGTTAGTGTGGGGCCCACCACTTTCAGTAGCCGTTTTTAATAAGACAGATTGACACTCTGATTTTGTTTAATTCATTTCTTTTTATTTCTTTCTTTTTTATTATATTAATTAAACAAAATCAATAAAGATAACTGGCATTATTATTATTATTATTTCTTTTAACGAATTACGTGGACCGAGGTGATAATAAGGCAAGAGAGGAGGGAAATTTATATAATGTTTTTTTATATATTATATGTGTAATTAAATTTAATATAATTATTATTTATATAATAATTTTTAAAATAAATATATATATATTATAATATTATTTACATAGGGTAAAAGTTTGTTTAGTCCATATATTATGAGTTTAGTGTCCATTTAGTTCTTATATTTTTAAAAACACCTCAAAATATCCCTGCTACTAAATATTGACACTCATGCCATTATTTTTTTATTATTTTTAACTTATTTTTATAATATTACACTTTTACAATAATATTTCTTTTTTGGATATTAATAAAAAATTAAATTATCAAATTAAACTCAAAAATAAAATAAAAACAAAAAAGGTATATATTAATTTTTGTGGAAGCTCACGTATGTCTAAAAAATTAATATCGTAAAAAATTACATTATTAATTTTTTTAGAAAAATTAATATCTTAAAAAATTACATTATTAATTTTTTTAGAAAAATTAATATTTTAACTCAAGAGTGTGTTCCACAAAAATTAATATATATATATTTTATTTTATTTTATTTTTTGGTGTTAAACTGGTAATTTATTTTTTTTCTTTTTAATAATGTCTAAAAAAATTATTATAATAGGGTAATATTATAAAAATAAGTTAAAAGGAACAAAAGATAATGGTAAAAGTGTAAATAATTTAATGGTAGGGATAGTTTGAAGTATTTTTAAAAATATAAAGACTAAACGGATACTGACTTTAAAATATAAGGACTAAACAAACTTTTATCCTATTTACATATTATATAAATAATATAATATTCTAAATTTTTTTCGAGACAAAGCCATCGTTAATAATTGATGTGATGACGATCATAGAGCACTGAGAATTTGAAGCGTGCAAGATTAAGCAATCAGCTTTTATCGTCTGGGTGTATATAAAAGGTTGGCAATTGTGGTTTTTTTTTTTTTTTTTTTGTTGGAGAGAAAGGAAATCAAGAGATTGCATGCATTAACTTATATATATTTCTATAAATTAATATTATTTTTAATGTAGAGACAGAATCGTGATTGTCGGATTTAGACTTATGCAATTCGCTTTTATTAAATATATTATTTAGAGGATTATTTCAACATGGTTGGGATGTGTCACAGTTAAGGTCTAGCTCAGGAAATTTTTTATTATTAAAAAAATTTGAATCCACAACAAACATCCGACCCTCAAATTCTAACCTTAATAATAAGGTAAGAAATTGCTCACCAGTAAGTTAAAAGTTGATTGGACATATTAATTGTTTTTATAAATTTTTTTAATGACATTTTCAGACCATGAAGGCGCATATGCTTTTTTTTTTTTTTTTTTTTTTGTACATGTTTTATGGATCTAACTTTGTCTTAAAAAAATGAGGATTTCACCCATTTTAGAAAATGAAGTG
This sequence comes from Citrus x clementina, assembly GCF_000493195.1. NCBI lineage: Eukaryota > Viridiplantae > Streptophyta > Magnoliopsida > Sapindales > Rutaceae > Citrus > Citrus x clementina. Next base: position 37,470,129 of record NW_006262201.1, on the reverse strand, counting down.
GATGACATCATTAATTGCGATTGTTTTGGATTAAGAGAAAGCAAAGGGAAAACTAATTCCATGCAGAAAATGAAAAAAAAAGAAATGATAGAGAAACAATTAACAAAATTTCTACAACAAAATGTGAATTATGTGATGTGAGATTTGAACGACCAGTGGACCAGTATGTTTGGAAGTGCAGGGCCAGAGCCACGGGGACCTCACAATCGAAATGCAACTCAGTTTCTAAAAATATAAAATTTCTTTAATTAAAAAAAAATAGAAATTTTCTTTTTGTAACTATTGAAAGCTCTTCTACGATTTTGTAAATAATCACTTAACCTTCCCAAAATTCTAAAATTAGATGCAGATTTCTTCTGAAAATTCATAAAATTTTGTTCATTTCTTTTTTTTTTTTGCATGACAGCTAACTTGATCACCTTCTTTTTCTTCAATTTTTCCAGCTTTGGATAAAACTTTATCCATCAACGATATTACTTTTCAACAATTCAATGCCAGAGATTTATGGCCGCATAAACTGCGTCAGAATAAAAATGTACAAATTCTGCAACTTTCTTTTCAGTATTTTCGCCGTGTTGTTCTGGGCATTTTGACAAATTGACTCACGTTTTTCAAACTTTAATTTTCCATCGGAATCGTGACCTTCAATGCTTTTGACTCGCATCCCACTTTGAATGGGAACGAGAAAAGTACATCGCAGCCCAATAAATAGTTGAATTAATCCTAATTTTGGTCTTTTATTCCCAATTTAATGATCAGTCATACACTTTTCTCTCCCTCTTTTTTTTTTTTATTTTTTTGGTATTGTTAGGTCCTAAAAGTGGGTCTAAATTTACTGCTGAACTAACCTTTTAAAAATATAAATTTGATAGTTATTCGATGGTAATATAAAACTAATTAAATATTAACTATATATTCCTATCTACACATATGTAGGCAGAAGATTATGAAGAGTTGAGCATATATCAATTCAGATATTAGATCCAAACTACTAATAACTAAATCCTAACTTGAGCCTAATTATTGTAGCATTCATCTATTAAATACTGTAATATTAGTTTTATCAATTATAAAACTTGTTATCTATTAGATTCAATAACATAAATAGTTGGAACTCAATTATTGAGGTTCCTAACATTATTATTCTTTTCTATGCTGCGTGACAATCATTTCATTCTTTTATAGTCTAGCTGCAATACAATATTAAAGCTCTATTTGATATAACTTTTCAAATAGAGTTTATTCAAATAGAGATTTTACTAATACAATATTTATTAGTCGAGCTTTTACTAAAAAAAAATTAGTTGCTTGATTGTCAGTTAAAACTTTTATTAAATATTATAGAATTAATTTAACAAAAAAGTTTTGAAAGTTACATTATGAAAGAGATGAAATAAGAATACGAAATAAATAATAGGCATTTTAGAAAATCTCTTCGATCTCTACTCCTAAATTTGAGCTTTCGTAGAGACAAAATAGCTTATTAATTTCTTAAAAACTTTATTGAAAATAAAATCAAACAATAACAAAAATTTTGAAAATAGTTTTTGTAATTAAATAAGTATTTATATCCATTAGATAAGCGATATTACCATGTTTGAATTAAATAAACATTTACATTTTACAATGTATAAATTGTTTTAGCCATTTAGCGCAGATGTCTGCATTTAAAAGAAAAAAATTATATGGACTATGAAATGTGAAAGGCCAAAAATCGTCAACTTTGAGATTTATTAAATTATGATACATATTGAAATAAAATAATTTATTATATGGACTATTAATTTATGGCTGTATTAACAAGACTAGAAACAAATCTTATGAACAATATATAGTACAAAATTTTAATAATAAAATATTAACGGCCAAATGAGTTCGCCTGTTTTTAGCATAAATGATTTTTTTTAATTATGTGGGGGCATGCATGGTCATAATACAGCAGAAATATTGTTAGACATGTTCAGTTTGGATATTTTTAGTTTTTAGATGAATGAGAACAAAAAAATAGTAAGTGGGCAACAAAAATTTGCAGACTCCAAAAAATTTAAAAACGAAACAAAACAAAGGCCACCGCTACCATTATTTTATGCATGTGAAGCGTTTTTCTTTATTTATTTATTTATTTGTCTTCAAAGGACAAGTTTAAATGGGCATCTTAAATAAAATAAATGTTTTTTGAATTGTTTATTTGAGAAGCAGAGTTATTTTTCTTATTTTTTATTATTTTTTTTTTTTTGGCAATGCCAAAGCAAAACTGTGTGCTGTATGGAAATATTCTTTGTTATTTACTTCAACTTTCTTGCATTATGTTTAGAAGATGCCAAGATTTTGGCTTTGGATTATACCTTTGTTATGGATTGTTTGTTGAGTCAAGCCAGAGGACTGTCTATTTTTGTCATCTATTCCTTTAAATGGTTATATAATTTATCAAGAAATGAGATCCCATGTTTGCTTAAATTAAAGACGTGTGATAATCACTTTATATATAGGTTAGGCTGTTTAGCCATTATTGGAAGTTAAGCCTAAAGCTTAAGTAATTACCCAAAAAACTCAAAAATGGGATAACCCAAAAGCTTAAGTTATCAGTGTTTATTTCCACAAGTAGTAGCAAAAGCAGAAAAATCATGAGAAAGTTACTTGACTTCACGTTTTTATAATATTGTTGTTAGATTTAAACAAATCACGAAAAGCTATAATTTTTCCTAATTAAGCTAATGCACTGGTATGGTGAAACAAACTCATTCCAACTTTATTCCTTTTTTATTTAATCTCAATTATTTTAAGAGAAAAATTTATTAAAAAGAAGCCCAAAGATGCATTACATCTCATCCTTTCAAAAAAGATATCATGGGGGAATGATTATATCATCATCAAAGAATTAAAAAACTAATTCAAAGTAGTAGCAACTTTTTTTTTGTCAAAATAGTTTTGATATTATCCACTTGGAGGATGTTTGTCAAAATGGGTGGAACTTTACGTCTCATATCAAATCATGTTTGTTTATCTCTTGTCGTGCGATTGATAAACTTCTAGGTCAAGATTTGTGATTTATTTCAATCTTACCATTTAGATCATTTAATTTATAATTATTGTTTTTGGATCAAACAGTAATTCCATCTAGTAAACACATAAGTAACAGCATGGTATTAGCTCAAACAGCAGTAGAAAAATAAAAAAAATGAAACATATTTTATTTATTGATATTAAATTACCCTATATAATATTAGTTCTCTCCACTTAATTAATAAGTATCATGACCGCCATTAATCTCTTGATCAGATTTATTCAACTCCTTTACTTCATAATTTTAAAGTGAATGATTCGAGTTTTTCTTAATAGTTATGGAACTTTAAGAAAAATGGTTCGAAGTCTTCTTAATAACCGTGAGGTTTATTATTAAGCTATACTTCAATGAGCTTCAGTTGCATTGGACTTTGATATATTAAGTTGATTGTACATTTAAGAGGTCTTTGATTTTGAATTGTAGATGGTATAAAAATAAAAAAAAAATGAATACAATGAACTCTCATCTATTTTAATTAAAATCTACTATTTCCCATGAAAAATTAACTCCCGTACTAAGAAATTAAAACACTTTTGCATAATCGAATGAGTAATTATCTACCACACATGCGTGCTATCATCATCTTTTAACTGTTCACAAAGAAAATGTAGCAAGCAACCCCAAAGCAATTATTGATGTGTTTGAGTCTCATTATTTGTGGATAAACATAGGTTTTAATGTCAATTCAATTTTGAGTTTTCCGCTACCTCAAGTCATGTTATATGAATTCAGCTTCTTTAAATTTGGCTTATCAACTTTTTTCTGATTGATTTGAGTCCATTTCTTTGCCGTCAATTTGTAGCTTAATTAAAGCAATTAATTGGGGTTGTTATAACTAATAATAGCGTCCGTTAAGGCGTCAACCTTATTATGATAATTTCATCGACCGTTATAAATGCAAGAAGAGTCGAGCTACGTACAGATCCATTTGGTAGTACATACTATTAATTTTTTTTTTTATAGAAAATTTACAAAAAAAAAAAAAAAACTTGGTCAATCCGTAAAAAAATATCGTAACTTAAAATTTTCTCACTTTTTGTAGTAAGAAATAAAGTATTTGGGACGAAAACATCCTTGAATATGATGACATGCTAACTGTGGTGGTATACATGAGCGATCGATTATGTAGTGGATGCTTGCCATCATTCTTGGGGTATTATCGTCCAAAACGATTATTTGAAGAAAATGAAGCCGCATACGATATTCTTATTAGTGTTTAGTTTTATCTTTTAAGGTTCCGTGTACCTTTAGAGAGCATCATTTTGAAAAACCAACATGAATCACTCGATTGATTTTATGCCTTGTACAGCAACATTATAATAAAGTAACATACGTTTAATTTGTAACCAACACAATGGCCCCAATAGATATTGAAGTTTACAATAATGAATTTTGTCAATAACTTTCATATTCACCATATAATTTCCAACAAATTCGAAAAAGTAATAGAGAATAGAGATTGCTTTTGAGGACCAGCGTTACCGAAAAAGACAAATAGTTTGCCGAGATGAATGTGAAATGAAGAATCAAAGGAGCAATTGATAGTGAGTTTTCGACTCGACTTAGAATAGCCAAATAACAATAACGACAAGTTGATGAAGAAGGTCATTATCAAAGATTATAAACCACTTGAAAAAGAAAAAAAAAGAAAAAGAGCAGTGAATTGTGTGATATTTAGCGTTTGAAACCAAGACTTTTAAATACTAGTACCAATACGATAAAGTCGGCATATGATATGATAGATACATCACCTAGGTTTGTAAGAAAAACATTTAAGTATTATTATTATTATTATTATTTTATATACATATAGACACACACACACAATTTAATAAGGAGATTCTTTATTCTAAAAGTTAAAATGTACTAAAATATAAACAGACGTGCATTTTATTATATATATGTGTGTACTGAAATTGACTGATTATAACGGCAATATTGGATAGCCATAAATAAAATTTTCAATTCATTTAATTAATATAAAATGCTTATGTATTGATCGCTTAATGTGAGCAATACTTATTAAAAAGATTTAAATTTTGTTATGCACTAACTATTCCATGCTCAGCTAAAGCTACAAATGACTTTTTATGAGGTGAATTGATAAAGATTTAACCAACTAATTTTTTTATTTTTTATATATGATTATGTTTAGAATATAAGGAGATGAACATTTTCTTTTCTATAGTCTATAGCTTTTGAGTTTTTAAAGTGTTAACCATTCCATTATCTGGCTAATGTTAGAATTTTAACTGAATGGGAGTAACCGAGCAAGTGGTAACAAAAATTCCTTATTAAAAGTAAAATAAAATAAAATAAACTAAATTGTAGGAGAATGTATCAATCTTTTTTATTTATTTTGAAAAAAAAAATTGTAATAAAAATTCCTTATCAATCTTTTTGTAGGAGAATGTATCAATCTTACATCAAAAGATATCTTGAAAAAGAGCATGATTGATACTTTTTTAAATCGTTTTTTTTTTAATGAAAAACAATTTAATAAAATTACTCATTTCTTTTTTTTAAAAAAAGAAAAAACAAAGTCTATCTGTTTCAAAAAAAATAAAATTTAAAAGCAGTGGAAATCCTATAATTGATGGTGGCAGCACTACGGTTGGGCCTTTTCTTTCTTTTTCCTCCTAAAGAGGAAAATGACTCATCAATACTCAATAATCAGCGAAGGGGTATCTCTTTCTTGGACAAAACTACGTTACAGACTCTGTATGTAACAGCTCAATGGAAATTAGTCTTGTATCAGCTAAGTTCCAACAACTTTTCCTCTCTCCTGCAACGCGTGGATGCTCCTCATTTGCTGCGTTACATACAGAATCTGTAACGTAGCAAGGTCCCTCTTTCTTTATTCCAATCTCCAAACAACAAAGTACTGTTGACCGGGTCAGAACCCTAATAAAAAATTGCTTTTAAATTGCAACGAGAATCGTTTTGAATTTTACCAAAATTGCCGAACATGCTTAACATTATTGGCCACGTTTCATTGACACTTAGCGCCCCTAAATTATTACCAATACAGTGAGGTCCTAAGACTACACAAGTAGCGATTGCTTAAAGCCTTTGAAAATGACACTGCTCAAATACCATACGTTTCTCCAGTACAAAGACAGGAACTCAAAATTGGGGGATTATGAAAAATACTTCACCTTTCTCTTGTACGAGCCCCCATGGCCTGTTATGGAAAATAAACTCTAGTATAGTTCTATTTAGTATTTAGGTGCTGTAGAAGTTATAATTGTTGTGGAATAAAAATTATAATTATAAAATAAAAATTGATAGTTTTCAATAAGTATAATTTTAAAATAATAATTTAAAAAATTAATAAAAATATAATAAAATTTTCATCGTCGCAGTGTATAATTAAATCAATTTAACTTTTAAATTACACTAACTAACATTTACTAAATACTTTAATATTATATCTTTTAAAAATACATCTATTCAAACTCAATCCTATACAAGACTTTTTGTCTCCTCCCGTAAATCACTAACAAAAAAGTCTTCTAATAAAATAGCACATTCTTAATAATAACTATTTTGTGCGTTTGTTTAATGGATAAAACTGTGGTGCAACTGTGGTACCGTGCCACAATTACACCCAATCGTTGTATTTTTACTTATTTAAGTGGACCCTACTCATTTAAGTGGATTCAACGGCTGATGCCACTGTTGCACTGTAGTCTTACCCTTGTTTAATATACTGCATTATATAATATTATTAGTTGTAGTATATTATAATATATCACTGCTAAGTGTTTGACATTATTGTCATGTTGTGTTACCTATTAGAAAATGCCCATCAACTAGGCGTAGGGGCAAGGCTGCGTTGGTGCTGAAATGTTCACTGATTTTGTATTGAATACTGCTTCTGAGTGGCGTCGAATCAGCTTCCCGTTTGCAGAGGAGTAAATTCTTTTCACCGCCAGTGAGTTTTTCAATCAGACTCAAGACGAGAAGACCGGAAATTAAAGAGGGGAAGGAAGAAGTCCTGCAATCTCTAGAAGAAACAGCCATTAGTCAATATTCAGTTTGAGTGGAGTGGAGACATCGTCGGTCATCTGTCTATCAGTCGTGAGTCAATTTCCAAATTTCAAAAACGTGTAAATTCTTTTTTGCTTTGAACGATAACAGTACACCTCGATTTGCGTTCAACTGTTGATATTAAAGACGAGCAGTTGTATTATGTCGTGGAGAAAGTGACAGGACGCAAATCAAAAGCCAGAGCTTCGTCAACGTGGAAATTTCATCCACTCCTGTTTTTTCACTTCCTGATCTGATCCATTCCTGTTCTTGATTTTTTTGTGTGTTTGAAATATGTTTACGGAAAAGCCGTTGTTACTGTTTAGCCCGTGTTGTACTGGCCTTTCAAATAATGTCCATCTGATCTGATCCACACCTCACGCAATTGAGTATTGGCGGAGGATTCATGTCATTTATGATCCGATTAATATCTTAGTTCCTTTTTTTTTTTTCTTTCTAGATGTATTGACTCGTGTCGTGACGTGTATTAAATGTATGGTTAAAATTTATTTTTTAATTAATTATTTTCCCCCGGCCGGCCTCTTAAACGATGTCGTTTTTCTCTGTTGAATTTTCTATCCCGCTAATTTCCCGGTGGTGCCAAAGATGATGAAATTAAAGTTAAAAAAAAAAAAAAAATTCAGTCTCGAAGGCCATTAACGGTTGATTTCTTCATGTTCTATTTGCACAAGGGTCAAATTTTTGGTTTTTTTCAGTAATGAAATAATATTTTTCCAGGTTTATATACGGTGATTTCTTCCTTGTACGCTTCTGATACAAGCTTTCTATTAATTTTCTGAGCTCATTGCTAAGTCAAATCACAAGACCTTATTCCTAGTGATTCATTCTTCTTTTTCTTTTTTCGTTAGTTGTGGCCTAGAATATAGATGAGTTGAATTTAAGCCTTTGATCTGGGACCGCACCATGAGCCTAATCCAATTGGAGAAGTAGAGGAGAAGAACGAAGAAATATGCAGGGAAACGCCATTAGTTATAGGTGTTTGTTTAATAGAGCTTATCTAGTAATTATTAGTATTTATTTAATCTCATAACCTCTTATTAAATTTTTTATTGTGGTTTGTTTGTTTTGTTAGTAGAATTTTTAAAGATTGAATAAATTATTTTAACTCTACTTGCAAAAATTTATGTTTTGGACTTTTGGAAATACGGTTGGAAAGTTTTCTTAAAATATTAAAATATCTAAAATATTATTTGTTTATTTCACGATCTTATTTCATTCATTTATTAACATAATTTTAAATAACTTGCCTATTAAAGTAATTTTATAATTTTTAATAAAAATTCTCATTAACAACCAAATAACTAAATCTTTTGGGTAAAATTCTATTATAAAATTTTTACCAATAAAAGCTCTATTTAAATAGGTTGCCAAACCAAACCTAAAAAAGTATTGTTTAAGAGGTTGAGAAGAGAGTGAAAAAATAATTTATGAAAGAGTAAATTCGGACTACACATTTTATGAAGTATCACGTGTCAACAAGTTTGAAAAAGTTCATATATAGATCAAATTATAAGAGTATATGAATTTTTTAAAGAAGTGATCAATATATACTTTTAATTGGTTTGAGTTTCCACTTAGATACTATATTATTTAGGGTAATTATCCATCGACCACCTATTTTTTCGTACTTTTTAAAAAATACATAATTCTTGGTTTTTTTTACTAAATTCCACTTAAAATTATATTATTTTGCATCTGTCCACTTCCGTTTGCAAACTGTTAAGAGAACTAACAGAATATTATATAAATGACCTTTTTACCCCCAAATGTAAAAGAGAAACTTTTCACCGACCACATTTTTTTTTGCTGAACTCCACTTGAAGTTATATTATTTTATACCTATCTACTTATGTCGTCAAACAACGTTGTTGTGAAATGACAATTTTACCCTTATGATGTCAACAAAATTCTAATAGTGTTATAACGGAAGTGGATCAGTGAAAAAAATGTTAACTTCAGGTGGAGAGTTGCAAAAAAAAAAAAAAGATTTGTGTATTTTTAAAAAAACTAAAAAAAAGTGGTCGGTGGATAATTATCCTATTATTTATTAACTATTTTCTTATTAAAAATCATGAAAAAGTAGACATTTCCTCGATTAATCTAGTGGGTGGAGTTAATTTAATGACAATGAAAATAAAAATTTAAGTTGTGTCATAAGAGACCGAATGTAAAACAATTCATACTCATACTAATGAGGTTCAAACCTAAAAATTAAATCTTCGAAAAGCCGCTCTTTATCATGAAAGTTAAATATTAACCTCATGATTGTAGTGTATAGAAGTTAAGTTATAATGAATTATGCTTGGAAATGAATCAAATAGGACAAATTAAAAAAAAAAAAAAAAGGACGCAAAATAGTACCACTCTAAATCGGAGTGAATTGGATTTGTGCCAAAATTTGTACAGTTTTGGGCTTTTCTTGAAGCGATCCAACTCAAGACCCAAGTTCAGTGGTACAAGCGTTTCAATCTAGGTTTCATTTTTCATTTTCACCAACGCAAATTTAAGTTCGATTCGATTCAGACAATCTGTAAATATCATAATCAATCTGATATCCCGTTACATTTAATATAAAAGGATATATATATATATATATATATATATATAACCACCACCCGTTTAATTCATTCGATCGATCATGAAATCGTTCTATTAAATATATAATAGACTTATATTTTTAAATTTTTTTGTTATATTTCCTAAAAAAATTTCTTATATATATATTTTCTAACTAACTTGAAAAATGGGAAATAAAATCTTCGGTGTCATGCGTGATACTCCAGCAGTTTGCCAAGTATCGGCACAAAATATGATTTTGATCGTCAACGCAAATCATGAGTGCACAATTAATAATAATTACTGCATTAATAGGTTTTGATTTTATTTTTGAGTGATGATAGATATTTTTTCAATTTGTTTATAAGATTTAAGTAAATTAGTTATATTATTTCATCAACTAATTTATATATATCACATCATTTGAAATAATTTTTTTAAGATAAAAATTTAGGATTGTAGCACTACTCTTTATTTTTTTCATTTAGCAATATAATAAATAATTTAATAATGATTACTGACTTAGCAACATTCTACAAAAAAAAAAAAAATTATTGATTGTGTTTGTTTGGGATTATGATCCTCTCTTTTCATATTTTGTGTTCATAATCTAGTGGCATATGTAATTTTATAAATTTTAAGATAGTATTAAAAATATAAATTTTAATAATGAATATATAATTAAATACAATGCTCAAATTTTAACCACTTATTTTATTTATATGCCACATATCTCTAGATAATAAAGTAAAAAGAGGCAATGAGAGAAGAAAGAATAAGGAGATGATTTTAATAATTTTTTATATCTTTTTTATTTTCTTAAAACAAAATAAAATAACATGTTTGTTGCATGGCAATCCCTAAGTTACGTTTAATGTAACATACAATATGAAAAATCTTATCTGTTCAAAGTTCTAAAATCTAATCCAATGGTTAGTGTTTAATTTGTCCAAAAGCTGTAAAGGACGGAAACCGGCTGAATTGGTGTGCCCATTTGACAATCTTCTCTTCCTCTCCAGTCTCCACTAACATTTTCTTGCTCCTTTATTGCCTTCTGCAGCATCTTTTCCTGCTTTTTAACACAAAAAAATTTCAAATCCGACAAGAACTCATTGTTCATTACAAATCACCAAGAATTAGACTTTTCTTGCTCGTTTTCTTCGAAGCACTCTTTCGATAACATAAAAAACAACCCTTTCTCTGAGGTGGAGACATCGGAGAAGAAGGTGAATCCATCCATGAACTCGAAGAACTCAACGACGAAGAAAATGAGTTGGATTTCGACTTCAACTTCGATTTCGAGGAAACAACGACAATAGGAACAGAAGCAAAAACAGACCCACACCTGGAATTTTCTTTAAAATCGATTTTTTAATCTGGGTTCTATTTGGACTCAAAGAAATTGGCAAAGGAGGAGAGGAATCACAACTAGAAACTGATTTTGCAGTCTCCAAGCCGAGTTTCCCATATGGGTTTTATTTGGAATAAAAAAAACTCTTAACTTTGAAGTTGGATTTGAATGATGATGATGAAGAGATTGTGTGTGTTTTTCGGTGTGACGATGATGATTATCATTGATGTGGGTTTTGGGTTTGGCAGTAGCTGGAAAAGATTTGAGCCTGCAAAATTGGGATTCTAACTTAATGAGAACTGGGAAGGATTGAGTCGTCGGAGAAACCAGAAAAGTTGACGGCAGAGACAACCGCCTGTAGAAGGGTGTTGCCTGTGTTGACTTTTTTTGATGACCGACTTCCAACCGCTTAAATCAGTTTTATTTTATTATTGTTATGTTTATCTGGCATATAATTATTGGTCAACTAATCATGTCATCAGCTGTATGTTACGTTTAACGTAACTTAGAGGGATCCTGCTTGCATTGTGTATAACTTTAATGGGATTCTAAGTTTGAATTGTAAGAGGAGGAGGAACTACTTCAATGGCTGTGGTTGAGACACGAGAATAATGGCGCGAGCGGTGGACGTAAACTTAATTAAAGCAAGCTCCGGCATGCATTAAATGGCATGCATCAAAATCTTAAGATGAAAGTCAACCAGTGCAGTGTTTCAATTAACGGTGTACGTAGTGGTAACAGATTCCCGCCCCATCATAGATAGATAGATAGATAAAGACATATTTACATCTAAATTTAAATTATTTGTGATATTTATTCCTTCAAATTTGGAAACGCCCCTTTAAACTAACATAAGTTGATGTGTTCTTTTAATTTCTATATCGCTCTTTATCAATTTAAGTTAGTTTACAAACTGTAAATATACATGTCCTTAATTAATTAAGTTAATTGTCTAATTTATGTTTTTTTGTTAATAATTTTAACATAAATACAAGTTATTTGTATATTGAATTTTCTTACAAGGTTTTATTCTATAACAAAAATAATTTTCATTTTAGTCCATTTTCATCGCACTATAGATCATTTATTAATTTTATACATAAGACAATGCATCCTCTCATTGGTAATACATAAAATAAGTTTTATCTAACCTTCAACTATCATATTAACCAACTGGTTTGCGTTTTTTAATTTCTACGCCAAGAAAATATGAAAACAAACAAAATAAAAAGATAAAAATATATAAATTAGGTAATTAACTCAAGTTATTAAGTACAATATTGTTATAAGTTATAACACAAAAAACATTTCATTTTCACTGTTTGGTTATAAGGTGAATACAAAACACCTTCTTCAAACGGCAGCGTTTCAGCTTCATAATGGCTTAAATGAAGACACGTGAGTGGCACGACTGTTGTGATGCTCTAAACGACACCAGGCTCTAGTGTTTTGGCTTCATCTGAGTTGAGCAACTCACACGAGCTAGAATGCGATTGTATAAGTGAAGCCAAGTTCATTATAACGGCTTATTGCACACGTGTCAGATAACTGTACATTCTGGGCTGTTAAATTTGTTATGAAGGCCGGTATTTGAGCTGAAAGTTTGGGGGGAAGCTGTTAGAAACAAGAGAGAGAGAGAGATTATGAGAGAAGTTGTAGTGAGGAAGAAAAATCTTGTTCACTGATGCATTGTTCTTGTAATCGCTGTAAAAATCATCTTGAATCATTCAATAAAAGCTTGCTCGATGGATTCACCAGTGGATGTAAGCCATTCAAAGGTTGAACCACGTTAATCTACTGTGTGTTTTGTTTTACTTGCTCACTGTTTTTGTTCATAATTCTTTGAATAGATCAATGCAGGGTTCATTGAGTTCATCTGATCTATTTGATCTGGTATATGCAACTTGATTGATCTTGATAAAGGTTCTTGGGGGAGAGGCTGGTTTTGTTGAGTGACTAATACAAATCAACCTCTACATTTACTGACGTTTATGGTTCGTAAAATAACTTAAATTGATTAGGGACACACAATATAGACTTTTTATTATAAACTAACATAATATATCAACTTTTGCCAATGTAAAGAAATTTAAGTGTGATGTTTTAAAATTTAAAGGAGATAAGTGTCATTCGAGTTTAGGGGCAAATATTTCAGACTAACATTATGAAAGGAATCTGTAGTTTTCTAGTATACGTAATTATTGGATTCTTCAATTTTTATTTCTCGAACAATAGGGGCATTAGGGTACGTTTGGTGGCATTATAAAGTTGGAGGATTGGATTAATTTTTTGTTTCTTTTAAATTAGTCCAATCCATTATTTGATGCTGTAAAGATAAGTGAAGATTACTTATTTTGGATCACACCATTTAATTCTGATTCTGAGTCACATTTCTAATTTTCTATGAAGAAAAATGAAGAATTTTTATTCGATGGGATGGTAAGAATAACTAGGATAAACTTTTTTTTAATGTAAAAATAATCATACAGTAACTACAGCACAAAATATTTATAAATATTATTATATAAAATTATCATATTGATATTTAAATACTATTTGGTTTAATTTTTTATTTTACCTAGCTAATATTATAAATGCTAGAGTTTAATAATAATAATAATAATAATAATAATAATAATAATAATAATAATAATAATATATTTCATTTTCTTCTAAATTAATTTAGTACAATAATATAATATACCAAACACAAAATAATATTAATTATAATTCAATCCAATCTTATTTTTACCAATTTTACATATAATTTAATTTAATCCAATCACATCTCACCCTTCCGAAGCGAGCCATAAGGCTAGCCAATGCGGCAGTGCTGAAATCAGCGATCAAGCTCAATTTTATAGGCACCATTTTCACTTCGTCAGGTGAGGGCTCCTCTAACCTTCGGAGATCGCAAGTAGGCTTCCCACCAACAATCCCGACACCCCGGTCGAGCTCGTGATGGTTCGCCTCTTGGCCGGGCATGGCGTCTTCAATTGGTTGGTTTGAACCGAAGATAATGGACTGGTTGAAATGCTGTACAGTGCGGGACCCACTCGCAAGTACCTTGTCAAGGATGCAGATGGAGGATCAGTTGCCCCCTCTGTTCTTGTTGCATCGTGATAATGTTTTCATGGAGAGCTGGTACGTCACTTTTTGGAAAAAAAAATTTATAAAAAGAGGGTTCTAAAGGAGAAGAGCTAGAGGGACACCAAACAGGGGTGTGACACCCTATATATATCCGAATACAAAATAGAATTTAATCCTAAAGAGATAGAATAAAAAAAATGCACTCCAACAGGCAAACACAAAACATGTGTAGCAAGGAAATCAACTGCCAAATTTACTTCGCGGTAGATGTGATCAATTCGAATACTTCAATCCCTCCTCATGAGCTCCTTAATCATCTAAATTACAGTCGAAAGGTCATTGACATTAGCATTATTCTCCTTTATAAGCTGCACCACACTATAGTTATCTATTCCAACTTGGATACGCCTATAGCCAAGATCTCATGCCATTCTTAATCCATGCAAAACACCCCAGAGTTCAGTCTTTATAGCCGAACACACTCCAAGATTTGTGCTGAAACCATGAATTAACTTTTTGGCAAAATTTAATTAGCTATTTTGTCTCTAAATTTTGGATTTTGTCATATGGCAAATTGGGATGACAAAAAAGACCGCATGAAGGTCTGAACAAGGATTTAGAAAAAAAAGTCCAAATCAGGCCTAAGCTCTCTATTTTCTTAAAAAAATAAATTTATAAATTAGAATAATAAATTTTGATTTGAAAGATCATTAAAAAAAAGTTTGAATCCCTAATTTATATATCAATAATGAATCAAAATACTTAAAATTATAATAATAAACTCTCTTTTAAATATTAATTACTTAAGAAAATTCGTGAATTAGAGAATCTAGTACAAAAAAAATACATATATAAACTTTTATTTACTTCATTTTGTTTATTTATTTTTTATTCTTGAAATATTTATTTTTTAATTCATTATTGATCGTAACAACTTTATTATTGTTAATTCATTTTAAGTTTATAATAATTTTAAAAAATTTTAAAAAAGTAAAAGCTCAAATCCAGCCCAAAGCCCAACTCTTATATTTTTATTCTAATGGGCTTGGGCCTGGGCTTGAAAAAGCTCAACCCAAGTCCTTAAATTGCCAACCCTAATGCCAAGCCTACTTTTTTTTTTTTTTTTGGCATGACTAATTTCAGCAAAATGTTTAGTGTCGAGGTTTTGGGAATTTTTTCCGTAAAAATATTTTTTCTTCCATTAATTTTTACGGTTTCAATTACATATGTAATTATTTAGTAAAACAACACATGTAATTGCAAGATTGAATTACAATTGCTGTAAATTTCAGTTGGCTAATTTTTATCCCGCCTTGCAAGAAAAAATATTGGATCAAAATATATGGATGTCCAATCTTTGATTGTACTTTTCTAATTAATAGTATAGTAGAATTCCTTCCCAACAGAGATGGCCTAAATGATTGTTAGGAGTTGTGTCAGAAATATTTGCATACGCACGAAAGTGATTTTGGGGATTGGTGAATCAAAAAGTTTCAAGGGTAAATGTTTGTGAAAAATGGGGTGCTTGAAAGTTGAAACATTTCCTCATCGAGTAATCAGTTCAGTGGTAGTAAAACATGCACTATTAGGCTTACGTTTTGGATCATTGTACTCCGGTAGCATTTATGGAATGACAGCATTTGATTACCATACCAAGGAAGTGATCAAAGGCATTCGTCGAGCCACGCTGCTTCGATCGTGGAGAAGGTTCTTGATGCCTACCAAGGATTTGAAGGACTGAAATTGTTGGTTCATGTGGGTGGTGGAATACTGGAATTGTTGTTTCTCTTGGTTTCATCACTTCTATGGATCCTCATGTCAAGGCCATTAATTTGACCTTCCTCGTGTTTTAGCTAATTCACCTTCATATCCAGGTACTCCATGGCTTCTTTTATTTGCTTACTAGATGAGAATAAACAAAAAACTTCAGTAATGCATTGAATTGTCGATGGAATTCATTGTCATCAATGATACTATGATTGACTGAGGACTCGTTGTAATGTCATCAAAATTAATCCTGAGGACTAGTTGCAATTTTCGTGAAGGTAGGCCTCAAATTTTAGTGTTAACTCCAGTTGGATGAAAATGTCTCGTTGTTTAGTTGGTGTGTCATTTTGTTCTGTGATCAACTCGGGAAAAAAAAAGATTATTTCACAACATGGGTTTAGATTTCATTACTTTTCCTTAACTGCTCGGTCATCGACGGCGCGACGTGCTACTAGGTTATGATAAGATGAGGATGAGCTAAGTGCTGGCCGCGGTGCGTATAATTTTGAAAGGATATGTGAGATTGTGAGAGAGTGACTTAGGATTTAATTTGTGAATTGTAAGTTTGTGGGATTGTAGGCTTTAGACTGTGATTAAGTATAAATTATATTAAAGTCTTTAAATTAACTAATATTTATATTGTTTGTTTAAATATTTTAATATTTGTTGTTTACACCCATTTTTAATATTTTATAATTTATGTTTTATTATTTATTCACTAATAATTTTAGAAAAATAAAATAAAAATTAAAAATTAAATGGGAAAATGTGGAGGAATTGGGATTACATCTCATCCTTATTCTTGTCCTTTTTCGGAATAAAAAATTAGGTAAAAAAATATTTCCACACCTTTCCTATTTAAGAAATTGAGTATAAAATCATCCTTAATCCCTCCTTAAATAGAAAAAATCCCGAAGAGCCACTGCCACGCGTGGATTTTTGTCATCTTTAATCCCACAAAAGAGCAAACTCTTGAACTTCTTAATAAAAGTGTCATTGTCTTTAAGATCATGTTATGCATGATTTTGCTCTTATATGTGTATGTATATGTTATTACTTTTTGTAGCTGATATAGCTAAAGCAAAAAGCTACTTCGTTTATGCTAAGATTGAGTCCAATGTTGTAATTCTGCTTTGTTGCATGAAACAAAATCTCACTTCCAATGCTTTTGCCTCTAGGAGAATAATAAGATTTTGATTTGAGGGGTAAAATGAAAAAAAAATATATTATAAATTTAAGTAGGTCATATCATGAAATTTGTAAAATTGAAGATGCCAACATGGGACGCGATGGATAAATTATAAAATTTAGTAGGGTTAAATTTTGTAAAACAATGAGGCCAAAAGTAAAATTCACATAAAATAAGTAAATTTCAGACCACGTCAGCTAAAGAGAACGTGTCAATCTAGTAACCATAATATAGAAAAAAAAAGAAAAAAGCCCATTGTAGGGTCCACAATAAATTAATAAAAATGAAAGCCTTCCGATTATTTCGGTTTCCTTGTATTTCCTTCGAAGAATAACCGCCTCTTCGCGACCATGGCTTCAGGTACTATTATTTCCACCAAATTTACAATTTCTGCCATTGGAAACATCAATTGACCGTCGAATTCAAATCTTGATCTTTCAGATTTCGCCATGACAATTCCTGCTGAGCTGGAATCTTCTCTGCGGTTAAAGACCGTACACCACTTCGTCACGCAACGGCCTTGGCTCGGTAGAGTTAATTATTACAGCTAGCGTACTTTGTTATCTTTAATTCTCTTCGTTAATTAAAATTATCAAATTCTATTTGGCTTTGTTTGGTAGCAGGGGAATTAGATTAGTGGAATTGGACCTCTTTCTCTCTAATTCATTTCCCGAATTCAATGCTGCGAAACGCTGCCTTTGTTCTTATAATTATTTTTTTATTCGTGTGATTCACTGTCAGATCTTTATGGAATTAATGTGAGGCCTGTAGCACCGTTTGGAAGCGTGAGTAGAAAACCGTATGTTGATACGGCGCTTATACACCGTTGCTTGCCGGATGAGCTGCTTTTCGAGGTATTACTGTTACATGTTATACAAGTTTATTGAAATTTAGTTATGGAATTATTTTTTCAAAGAGATAAAATGAGCTATTTTGATTGAATTTATTTTGATATGTAGTTGTAGCAGAATTTTTTTTTTTTTTTTAGTTTCATTGATGAGAAGTTGTATGCTCGGATGAATAGAAACCGAGGCTGAAGTATCTGTTCCATATATTTGATTTGTAGTGTCCGAAACTGAATATTTTTGGCATTGTAATGCAAATTGAGTGCTTTTGGCATCCCCCTTAGTGCTTTCAAACCGTGAAAAGCTCTTTTGGAGATATGTAGAAGCACTTGGAGAGCTTTTTGAAGAAGCATATGATAGGTGCTTTTCTAGCAGACACATCACACATTTTGGACGAGGAAAGAATATCTGGTGAAGCGCTTGATAGGTGTTTTCTGATGGAGTTCTGATGGAGTTCTTAAAGTGATTTTACCGAAAACTCATTTACTCAAAAGGAATTTTCATAGAAGTCCTTCCATGCTTAATCTGACTTGCTTCTTTTACTCCTATTATGTTTTCTTTATTTGATGGCTAGGGTGAAATTTTTTTGGTTATCTTAAGTTAATATATAACAATAATATATTCATGTGCAGGTCTTTGCGCGAATGAGTCCATATGACTTAGGAAAGGCATCTTGTGTCTGTCGGAAATGGAAGTACACAATTCGTAACCCTGTGTTTTGGCGTAATGCATGCTTAAAGGCTTGGCAGGTAAGCTTGGAATTGATTATGAATGTATTTTCTAGTTTATGATATGTAAATCATTCAAGCTTGAAACTGGGGTATCCTTTGTGAAGCTATCCGGAGTGGTGGAAAATTATAAGATTTTACAGTCAAGGTACGAGGGTTCTTGGAGGAAAATGTGGCTTTTAAGACCTAGGATCCGCATTGATGGTAAGATGTGCTGCAGTTTTTTGTTTTAGTTTTGATAAAAATGTAAGACTAAAGTCCAGCAGCTTGATTTTTATTTAATTAAGGTTACTACTTTCCACCTGATATATCCTGAAACTAATGCAGATTTCAATCCTCAGGTCTTTATGTGAGTAGGAACACCTATATCCGAGCCGGAGTTGCTGAGTGGAAGATTACCAACCCTGTCCACATAGTATGTTTTTCTATTCTGTATTGATAAACATGTACTTCTCTCCAAAAACAATTTGAATTACTTTCACTGTAAAGTGTGGTCTCTTTGGTATATTTTTCTAAGCATTACAAAACTAAGTTTAGAAAGGCATAATACATGAAAGGTTTAATCTCAAGGGGGAAGCAAAATCTATCCAAGTTTTTGTTTAATAGCATTCTATTCTATATTGAACTGTTCATTTAAGATCAAAGCCCAATTTGGCTTCTTGCAATTTTCGTTAACGTTATTTGTTGGGTAGGTTATGTAAATAGTAATGTGCTACTGTATGAATGTCAAAACAATGAACTATAAAACACATGAGATGTGCAGGTAATATGTCATAACTAAATGTGAAATGTTTGTGAAGGAATGGCCGTAAAAGATTTGCAGGGATAATGGCCTCAGATAGTTCTCTGATTAAAGTGGTGCTAGAAGAAATTAAATTATTGAGAGAAAAGAGTAAATTTCTGTGCATTATTTACTTTTTTGTCAATGCCTTTTCAGGTCTGCTACTACCGATACATGAGATTTTTCCCTTCTGGCAGATTTATTTACAAGGTTATTATCTTAAGCCAGTATCACTCTGAATTGTCGAAATAATCCTGTGTTTCTCCACTGACTGCTGTCTTTTTGTTTCTTTATTGCAATTGTCAGAATTCTTCTCAAAAGATCAAAGATGTGGCAAAAATCATGAACTTTCGTGCAGCTAAAGCAGACTGTGTATTTACCGGCCATTATACATTGTCAGAGGACAAGGTTAGGCCATTGTTTTTTGCCATATTATTACCCAGAAATTCTGCTTGCTGAGTTTGAAATACATAATTTTTCCAAATCATATCGCCGTTGCTCAATATGTATCGTGAAAGTTCTTGTGGGATCTTGTTGCAGGTGGAAGCTGCTGTTCTGTACCCTGGTTTGCGTCCAACTGTGCTAAGAATCCGCTTAAGGTACAATTACTGTTTCTTTAGGGCATTAGTTCTGAAGTTTGATAACAAAAACTTGGCCAACTCATTCATTTCTTCGTTTTTTCTTTATTATTGTTCTTACTGTTTCTTTCTTTTGGTGTGGGGGGAAGATGTGCACCCATTTATTTTCAAATGTGATTATCTGATGACATTTTCCTAAGTTAACTTCCTTTAATATTCACATGAATATAATGCATGAACTTAAAAGGGTATAAAAACTAAAAAGTCCTTAAAATTTCAGGCTCAGTCCACCTAAAAGGAAAAAAAGGTTATGCTGTTTTAGGAAGCCTGTTGTTACAGAACCAGAAGAATATATGTATTTTTGCATGCTGTAAAATTGTGGGTATTTTATATTGTGCCCAATTTAGAAGCTTCTTTAGTTACTCACTTCACTGACCTCCATTTTCTCATAGATTACGGGGTACAACAGCTGGGGCTAACAACCGGATGGATTTGCTATCGCTTGTTACCAGTGGTATGAATGATAATGAGCTCAATGGCCGTGATGAGGACATTCTTGGAGTGGTTGAAGGGTGGCAGGATGATGAAACTCACAACCCTGATGTGCCTGCTGTCTCACACAAGAGGGGTCTAACACCTTTTGTCTTTGTACCATTTGAAGAGGTATGTGACTTATTTTACTTTGGATCATTTGGTAATATTTTTTCTGGAGTTAACAAAAAGTTGCTGCTGCTGCTTTTTGTTAAGCATTAATTTGCAAATATTCAATCATAATTTGTTTTCTTAAGGGCAGTTGTATGCCCAGGCTTTTAATTCACCTTCAGTGTGGGTGTGAGCCTCAAGGCATGAAAAGTCTGTGCTTAAATTTACATTTTACATGTCAAGTATGTGTGCACAGTCGGTCACGAATTACTATAAGACATGAGTTGGGTCAGGGTGGTGGTTCAGTGTGTGAAAGGGGTTGATATCTTGATGTGATTTGGGTGGGATTCCTGCATGGAAGGGAAATTTGTTGAAGTCCTGGGTTGAGAAATGAGACCAACGGTCCAACACGCTACACCTGAGATTTTGCAACTAAGTCAAGAATTATAAGCATATTTGAACCATAACGAAGTCAGTGAATAGCTGTTCCTCTGAGATTTTCTGCTTGATAGGGAAAAGTGTAAATTAACTATAGTATAAATCAGACTACCATTTATCGAACTTTCATCATTAATGTTGGTCCCTTGTTTCTTTTTTATATAGGTTGAAACATCAGTTTTGAACCTACCCGTGGAAAAGATGGATTATTATGTACCTGGCTGATACTTGAAGCATCGGAGTATTGCATTGCTGTAAATATTAAATGTATCCACCCAGCAGCTGGAATTATTGTATCACTGTATCATATTTTACCAATGTGAGCCCAAAAAAAAAAAAAAATGCAGTTGTTCAAGAAGCTTTTTGACTTTGAAACTCCTGTAATGGAACATGACCGATCTGTGAGTGTAGTTGTGCTCTATCTTGTTTGCCTTGCTGCTGGCGATACTTTTGCTATGGAATATATTGTATTTAATCCATTTTATGTATAAGTTCGTTCAATGGTCACTACTCACTACTTGCCGAGATTACCATGATTAAGGGAATGCCGCGCAAGGAAAACAGAAGCCGTGAATTCGTATTTAAACGTGCCAATCAATGACCCCCAAAAAGACCAGTGGCCCTTTTCTTTCAAATCCAATCCAAAATTTGTAACACATGCATTTTTAAAAAAGATTATATCTGATCTGCATAAGATCAAAGGAATTTGGTAATTATTCACATATGGACGATAAGGTATATATGACTTCAAAAGCTTAGCGTAAGCCTGCCATGGAAGGCAAAACAAGCCAAATTGGGTGTGGCAAAAGTTTGAGAGCAAATGGCAACCCAACATAAATTATGATATCACAGGGATGTGCACTTTTTTAAATACAGTGAGTGCATATTATTTGCAATAGGCAAAGGAAAATGGCTATTCTGTATCTGCAATAATTATAGGCCTCAATAGTGTGAGCCTGAGAGATAAGAGAACAGAACCTTCACTTGGATCACAAACAATTACACAGGCACCTGAAAAGTTAAAGATGGCGACATTTATATGCTAGATCTGGGATCTTCTGAGTATATGATAGAATTCCAGGTTGGATTCCGAGGAAGATAAGTGTCCTGTAAAAATAAAATAATAATAATTAAAAAAAAAAAGGAAAAAGAAAGCGAACAGACATTAGCTCAACCGAGCAGTGGGTGCAGTGATGAAGCTTGATTTTCAAAGTAATGATTCATAGTAATGAAACAATTCAGCTTATGAAATAATAATAATGATGATGATGATGACATGCAGTGTTCTGTTACCCAAATGATTATGTAAGTTCATTCTACTTCCAGGCAATTAAAGCACACAAATATGCAGGCAACTCAAAATGTGAAGGATTTTGAGGCTTAATACTAGACACAAATCACTACCCCAAGATCATCAACTTGCATGAGCAGATACACTCAAGGTAAACCTAGCTGCTTAATCCACTAAAGCATAATAGGAGAAGAAAAATTCAGGCAACCATATTACTTGGATACACATGGGACTTACACAATGGTGGCTTCCAACGAGTAAAATACAATGACATATGGAAAATTTATAACATGACAATTCAGGACATGTTCATCAAGCTCGGCTT
This sequence comes from Citrus x clementina, assembly GCF_000493195.1. Classification (NCBI taxonomy): domain Eukaryota; kingdom Viridiplantae; phylum Streptophyta; class Magnoliopsida; order Sapindales; family Rutaceae; genus Citrus; species Citrus x clementina. Next base: position 37,447,431 of record NW_006262201.1, on the reverse strand, counting down.
AGAACATCCAAAAAACCATTTATGGGCATGCACTCTCTTTAAAGAAGAGGAAAGCAAAATTTTGAGAAAGTAAGAATCAAATTTATGATATCCAGCTTCAATGTCTGTCCTAAAGTTTCCGTTCTAATTGATGATAAGTAGGTATAAGAACCACTCCACTTTATAAGTCGAAAAATTCACCATTCATTCTATATTCAGGATTTGCACAATCAGTCCACCAATCATACCAGCAAAGTCATAATACTAAAATGATTTGGGAACTGAAAAGATTGGTGTAAAATGCTATCAAAAGCATTTTATTCCTTTCTAAATACAAACATTTGTTTATTGTGGAGCAAATTCCTTGAAATAATTCAAACCTTGTTGCATAGTTAATAAAAATGAACCTGAGTAACAGAGCTATTCAACACAATGGATACAGAGCCCCAAATTTCAAACAAGAATCAAGCCTAAAGAGAGTTGTATAATTCATCCTCTAAGAATCAGAACGATCAAAGAAATGGTAAACGAAAAAGTAGAAATATAAAATTCAATCAGACCACAATCAATTTTAAACAAAAATTCATTCGTAATCAAGTAACCCCACCAACAAATTAAAAAAAAAAAAAACCATGAAGAAAAGGAAGAAATGAAAAGAGACCCGGGAAGGAAAAGAGAGAAAAGAAGAAGCTTACAGAGACGTAAGAGCAAGTGGGGATGATGGACATGGAGTGAGATTTGGCATGATTGAAGGCAGCACGACAGAGATGAGAAGCCAAGCCTAAGCCTCTTTTTGAACTTGGCACGTATGTGTGAACCAAGTCCATCACTTTTCCATTTTCTCTTACCACATATTCAACGTAAGCTTCTTTGTCTTCCGTTTCGAACCTCCGCTTGCTCTCGTTCCACACGATCTTTGGTATCTCCTTCTCTGATTTCGTTGCCATCTCCCCTCTCATCTCCTTTCACTCGCGCGTTGCTTGAAATTTATAAGCGATTTTTATTTTTTTACAATTTATTACATTTAGGTCCTTAAATTTTTATTTTTTCATGAAATATGATAACCTTTTGTCATTTACGTTAAAAGGGTCCCTGAAGTGACGTCATGTGATTGCTTTGATCCATGGAGCCACGGAGGTGATTGCGAACTGTTATGTATAATGTTTTCTTTTTGTTTTGTTTTTAAGTGATAATATGAATGCAAATGTAAGATTGTGATACTGTATTCGGAATTTATAACTGCACAATATGTAGCATATGTGAAGTTTATGTCCTTGTGTCGTAGATTTAAGAATTAACAATCATCGTTACCAGAATGGCGGAGAAAGCTTAATACAACTGGCACTTATTTAAAAAGGCTACACAGTACCGACCGGGATCATTTACATCAAAGCTCCAAGTGCAACAAATACTCAAATCATTAGTGAGTTTGAGGCGCTTTCAATTTTCAACAACACAGCGACTCTTAACATTCCTCACATGCAAAAGGTCGATGGTCCATGTATCATTATTAACAAAATCAGTACTTCATTGGAATGGATATTCCTTTTGACTCTGTAGCTACTCAAGTTGCATCATATCTCTTCATACTGACTGAACAATTGCCCTTTTGAACAAAAGAATGTGAGGTAAATGCATTTTATGGACATTACTGATGTCAGAGAAGCTGCAATCTGAGCAGCTGATCTGCTCTTTTTCAATACAAACCTGTGGGTCTATGCTTAATGCTTCACTGTGTAGTGCGTAGACATCATTTGAAATGTATATTCTGCTTTCACTAATCCAAAGGAAAACCAAGCCTGTGACAACAGAGTATAATTCCATAATACTTAAAGGAATCCATCATGTACACGAGTTTATCAACTAAACTAAACAAATCCAAAAAAAATCAACTCATACAGCTTCAATTTTAATCAGACTGGATAAACGTTACAAGATAACTGTTTTGACCTTTTCTTTTATTCTGCCCGAGATTGGCCTGCTCGAGATGAGAGGATGATTCCCACGATGAGACCATAAAGAGCGAGAGCTTCGGCAAAGATGAGAATAAGAATCATTCCCACAAACAACTTAGGCTGCTGTGCGTTAGCCCTGAAAATAATACCAAGAGAGGATTTTTAGAGCAAATACGCGTCAGTATGTTAAAAACAATCAACTTAATACAAATCATACAGCATACAGCTGAAAACACCAATCCAACTGCTCTACTGCTATTGAATCACAACCAAGGAGGGGCTGGTATTTGAAAACAAACATAAACCAACGTTTCACCCTAACAAGAAAAAGATAAATCACACAAAATTACATGCAGTCAAGCAATGGATGAATAGCCAAGCCAAATGAAAAAAGAAAGAAATTTCCAAGCATGTCCACCTAGGTTAGTCCCACCCAAGGGCTCAAAAAGAGAAAATTTGAAAAAAATAATAATTTGTAGCACTTTTTAAAGTGAAAATGCTATCTCATAATTCTGCATCTCGTTACATGGAAAGAATTATCCAAACATAACATCGACGTTTAGCAACTACCCCAGCAATCTAAAAACAACCTTTGGGAATTAAATCCCTTTGAAAGCAATTCATCTCTTCTTATCCAAGTTTAAATCAGGCATATCCACATAGTTTCTCAATAAGAAATTACTTTTCCATGCAGAAAGAATGGTGTAGAAGAGGGAGCTGGGGGTATCTTACTCTTCCTGCTTCATTCAAAATTCAAAAGCTATACTACTATGATAGCATGAGTTGCACACTGACACATGCATGGATGATTCAGAAATTGGTCATACTAACAGTGGTTGCTTTCTAGCTAACAAAAATGGAAGAAAATGAGGTCCTGAATTCAATGACAAAATGAAACATGGCTCTTATTTGTAGAGAAGTAAAAGCATGAAGTGTTTCAAATAAACAGACAAAAGTCCACCCTTTTTGTTAAACACACAATGCTTAAAGCCCCCTCAAAACCATAGATGCATAATGATAATTCAACAACAATACAGGATAAATAAATCATTAAGTAACATGATTGAATTCATATTTCTATAATCTCATGACCTGACCATGCCATCAACAATTTAAAACAAAAAAAAAAAAAGTACCAGCACAAGGACTACTTCTTACCTAACTCCCGCATCACCAACAATTCCAATAGCCATCCCAGCAGAGAGTCCAGCAAGACCACAAGCAAGCCCCGAAGACAAATGTGCATACCCATCAAACAAATAATAAGACTTAGCTTTAGGGTTGATCCCAGTACTAATAATAACAGCAATAATCAACCCATAAATACCCAAAACTCCAGCCATAACCACTGGAACAATCGATTTCATAACAAGCTCCGGCCTCATGACACCCATTGAAGCCACTCCAACCCCACTCTTTGCTGTCCCATAGGCAGCACCCATACCTACAATAAGAAAATGCAGCCTTTTGTTACAACAATAAACTCTTCTACATGATTTTCAGATAATTTTTTTTTCCAATTATAGACAAGCATACGAGTGCACAAGTTTAATTTTCCCGCCTTTACAAATCCAAAAATAAAATAAAACAAAGGATTTTCAAAAGTAATTGCATATTTATGCAAAAAAAAAAAATTAAATACAATCAAAAAGTCAAAATCTATCGAATATTAGATTTCAATGAGATAATTGTACGAGCAACTGAGAGTCAAATTAGGTCTGCAATGAATAAAGTCTCGTGAAGCCTGATATGATATTTAGCTATTTCTGTTGATTTTCTCGGGACGAGGATATGACAAGGGGACAAGAAAACGAAGAGTAGGAGAAATTACAGGAGAAGACGAGAGCGGCCGCTGCTCCAAGGAAGCCGAAGAAGGGAGCAGTTTCGTCGCCGGAGAAAGTCGATGACATGGCGATGATGATTTTGCCTGTTTGCTACGAAGATCTGAGTAGTCGTAATCGCAAGTTTTAAGTAATTCCCGGATAGCACAGAATTCTGCTCCCGATTAGCTTTGATTACTTTGTCTCTCGTGAGAGATGTGGAAATGCGCGAAGATGAGATCGATCGGGGTCTCGGAGCTAGAGGTGGCAAAAATACCCGCCCGGTCCGGACCCGGACCGTACCCGGGTGTTGCGGGCCGGGTAATACCCGGCCCGGGTATGAAGCCGGGTCGGTCTTGGGCATCACTTCATAAACCCGGAACCCGGATTTTATTAAAAAAATTATAAAATATATATTATTTTAAATATTTTATATTTATTTGACTTATTTATTATACATATATAAAGTTTTAAACACTTAAAGTTTATATTTTCATGTCAAATTTTATTGAAATAAATTTAAAAATTATAAAATTATCAAAAAATAAAAAATATATACACATAAAATATTAAAAAATATAAAATCCGGGTACCCGGATTAAAACCCGGCCCGGACCCGGACCCGGACCGGTTGCATCCGGGCAGGGTCCGGTCATGGCAATACCCGGACCCGGCCCGGGGTTTTGCCATCTCTACTCGGAGCTGGCTACAAATTAATGATTGATGGTTGATATAATTTAAGAGGATCATGATCGCGATCGCGATCACGGGGCGTTTGTAGTCATGTGTTTTTACGGTAATACCCTCATCTTTAATGAGTTTGAGTCACGGGTAGGGATGGTAAAAATGGATAATTTTTAAAAACCTCCGGTTTGGGCTTGTTGCAAGTAGATGGCGAAAATTTATTTATTTGTAAAAAATCTCCTACTATCAGTTAACTTTAACATTGACCGTTAGTTAACTGTGCAAAGATAATATTACCCTTAATAACAGTTTGTAAACGAAAATAATTAAAAAAAAAATTAAAATTGTTGGGGCGAAAAGCACAAACCCTATTTTTTGATAATTTTATCCTTGTCAATTCTAAAGATTTATAATATTATAGGTAAAGATTATAACTATTTCATTTTCAAGTTTTTAATTTTATCTTTTTTGTAGGAACTTTAAGAAAATATCAATAATTTAAAGAGAATTTTTCAAATTTTTAATTTTATCTTTCTTGTAGGAACTTTAAGAAAATATCAATAATTTAAAGAGGGTAAAATAGCCAATAATTTTAATTTTTTTTTAGTTATTTCCATCTACAAACTGTTGTTAAGGGTAATATTGTCTTTGCACAGTCAACTAACGGTCAATGTTAAAGTTAACTGACAGTAGGGGGTTTTTTACAAATAAATAAATTATCGCCATCTACTTGCAACAAGTCCAAACCTCAGGGAAGGTTTTTAAAAATTACCCTGGCAAAAATCCCTACGAGACGGTATCTCAGGGATTTTTTTCATTTAGAGAGGGTATGAGGATAATTTCATACCTAATTTTTTATTCGGGGAGGAAATTGGAATGAGGTACAATCTCCATCCCCTATCAATTTTCCCATTTTAATTTTTTTTAATTTTTTAAAATTATTAATAAATAAATTATAAAATTATAAGTATTGGTAAAAATAAAAAATATCAAAATATTTATATTATTAAATTTTTACGCCTAATTAACTAATTAAAGTCTTAAATTTTTATTTAGGACATTAAAAAGACCGGACATATTCTATTAGCCCAAAACTTTTATTTTAATTTTAATATTCATTAAATATTTTAAACTTAAATCTATTTTTTATTTATTTTTAGATGTTATAATTGTCTATAGCAAATCACAATTTTAATATCTAATCTAATCTAATATTTGCTCTTGATTTGCTTCTACTTAACTATTATGTTGTAAAGGGAATAGTCCACATTTATAAAGTGCCCACGCCACCATTAAAAAGTTAATTTTGAATCTAAATTTAATTTTATTTGTAACAATTTTGTATTAGGCTATTAATTTGTTCATGATAGTTTGTATCCCTTGCATGCTGCGTTACTTACTAATTTAATGTATGTGACTTTTGTAATGGATATTAATATAATATATATTTCGAACTTTACTTCTATTTAAATTTTTTTATTTTAATATGATTAATTCAAAATCAAAAACAAAAAAAATATATTAGTTATTCGGAGATCGGGGACTATCGGAGATCTTTTGTTATTATTCGAGGAGAAAATGAAGATTCTCTTAAATAATTTTAACGATGATGGAGAGAGGACGAAGACATACGTAAAATATCATGAATAAATACAAAAAAATTGATCCCCTGCTCTCCCCATTGCCATCCCTAATCACGAGTCGTGCGGTGGCTCACCAGGCAAAACTGTAAAGGCCCAGGCAATTCATCTGAGTTCTGACGTGGTATAATGGCTTGTGTTGACTGGACATAGTACTCGGCTTTTTCTTTTTCGAAGTTCGTGTGTGAAACTGAGGCCCAGCATCAGTACACGTACTTTTTCTTGAAGGAATATTCTCTTTTAAATTTTACTAGCTTAATTTTTGCCTAATTTGGTATTCAATTTAATAATATTACAACAAAAAGTTTGTGAATGGAACTCAATCGATTTCAACAGTTATATGCAGATAATGTGTTTGCCACTAGCTCTTTTCTTTGTCTACTCTTTTACTTGGTGGTTTTTCAGTAATCATGAGGCCATTTCTAATTCTCATGAAACTTCTTAATGTATTGGAGGACAAATACAAAAAAAAAAAAAAAAAAAACCAAAGAAAATGAAGCAAAATTAATATTTAAAGCCATCAAAATTAATACAGAAAACAACCTCATTATAACAATGATAGATTAAATTGAAGTTAGTTATCATACAAAAGAACCAAAAATAAATAAATAAATAAATTAATAATGAACTGAACAAGCCAAAATTATTGAATTTTGTGTTGAATTGCTAAGATTTATTGCAAGGTAATTTTGTAAGCAATTAGATCCTTTCTTATTATAAAGGTATGATGGTCAAGTTAAAACTTATGTTGAATCAACGTCAACAATTAAAAATAGTCCATAGATCTAAGTGACAATCCAAGTTTTGAAATATGAATGATTTAATTTATTTATTGTAAAAACTAAAAACTTGTTTGAGTTATTGACAAATAATTAATACACTTCTATAAATGATCCTAAGGGATTTATAATTATACAAAATATGAGGGTCAAAATATTACTACCTTAAGAATTTATTTTTGTAAAAATACTCTTAGTGTAGTACAACCTACCATCTAGATCTAAAACAAGTTGAATTTATAATAAATCACTTATAAGTTTATATTATCACCTAGTAGTGGGGTGTTTCTCTATTTATCATCTTTAATATAATATTATCAAGACTTATTATAGCTATATTGGTAACTTTTTAGTATGGTTAGAATCTGTTTGTAAAGTATTACTCCAGCAATTTTTTAATTTCTTTTTTTTTCCCAAATTAAGCCTTTCCAACGTGTTGAATACTTTTTAATGACATTTATGTACCAATTTGACCCAAGTTTATGTCTTTATTTAATATTTGTAATGGTAGATGAGATCAACGAACTTGGGAACATTTTAATCTGAAAATCAAATCAAATCACATCGAAATATGATTATTTATAAGATGTCGGTTGTGTTTTTGTGGCAATCATGCAGCAGCAGAAATATAAAAAGGTACCAAAATTAATATGTAATGGATAAATGAAAGTGTAAGTGGGAATTTACATCACCAAGATAATTAACTTTCATAAATCTAAGCGAAGTGTCATTATCTCTGCCCTTTTCTTAATCATTCTCTATTGCCTATGCTTCGCTTGGCTAAATTAATCTCTTGATCTAGGACTTAATATAAGCTTGTAACCATATTTATTTTAATTTAATAATTTGAAATCAACTTAGCGGCTGCCTACATAAAATATCAACGAAATATTGGTCGATCAACAATTGGAGAAATAACATACAGACCCCTGAGTTTTAATGATTTCTTAAGGAAGAACATCATTTTACTGTTCATGTCGAACTTCAAATAGATATTCTAGTATTCTACTAACAGGGCTTTTAACAAAACGGGTGTTGGTTTTTTGATTATCAATTATAAACTTTTAGCGGTAACTATATAATTATTTATAGGTTTTTGAAAATAAAATTTATTAAATTTAAACAAAGTTCATCTAAAAAATCTAACTCGTTAAAAAATATTAAACAAACTATATTGTAAATTATAAACTTCTATATTTGTGGGTGCTACTTTGACTAAGCTGTTTTAGTTAAGGTAGTACAATATCTTGGGTTGAACCCATTGACATTAGTGAGAAGGAAGTTGGACTGCTATTGCCTAAATAATAATGAAAAAATCAATATTTATTCTTTTTACAACAAATAAATTTTTAAATTATTCATAAGCTACATATCTTTGACAATTGGTTTCATTGTAAAAATGTCATGCTAAAAAGAGGGTAAGCAGTAAGTTACGTACTACCATAATGCCATATCGAAATTCAATATCGAAAGATCAATTAAAACTAACTAGAAAATATAATCTCACGCCTTCAACAATTTATTAAACAGTTAAATGAAATAATTAGTCATTTAAGATTTTACGATAAGAGAATTATTTACTTTGATAAAGTAAAAGATAAGTAAAGATATTAAAAAATATATATTTTAATATTATATGATAAAATATGTTGCATTAGAATATATATATTTTTTCTCTTAACTTATCATTTACTTTGATAAAATAAAAGATGATATTGTAAAGTTACTCATTGGGATATTTTTTTAAATTTTACCTTTATATCAATTGATCAACAAAAAGTTAAAGCCTTTATTACCATTATTATTATTATTTTTAACGCATCCTTCATCAGACTTTGCGTTCGTGTCCCTAAAGTGAGCCTTTTTTAACTTTGTATGAAAAGTTGCGTCAAGTATCTTCAACAGCAAGTACCCTTTCTTCTATAAAAAAAAACAGCAAGTGCCCTTTCTGTCTGGACTGAGACAATCTGCAAGGCAACTAAACGAAAACAATGGCCGATTCTCGCGTAGAAACGATCTCACGATTAGCTCAATGGAGAATCGATAACTTCGGGCCTTGCTCTTACAAAAAATCCGACCCATTTAAGATCGGTATCTGGAACTGGTAACTTGTTCATTCAGCTTACCAATTTTATTATATCATATAACAGAATCTTTAAATTTGGATTAACTTTTATTAGCATGCATACAGTTTGAAGTTGTTTACTGGGTATATTGGATTATTGAATGTTTGGGTTTTGATCAGGCACTTATCCGTCGAGAAGAATCGGTATCTGTACGTACGTTTGTTTCCGGAGCCGTCTCGTTTGTCGAAAGAACAGCCGCCGTTTGCAAGATTCATTATTCGTGTCTCCAATGGCGGCGTCAATCGGAGACTTTATATCTCTCAAGGTTTCAAATTCTCATTCTCTGGCTTTAATGTTAATTCAAATGTGTATGTTGTTATAGTGTATTTACATAACTGACTGACTTGTGACAGCGCATGTTAGTTTGTATTTAATGATTTGAAAAAGAAATCAACTTATTATGAGAATACATAACTTGACCAGGTATTTATGTTTTCTTTTTTTAATCTTTTTTGTAACAATAAATTATGTGTTGGGAACCACAACATTTGGCTAACTGTTTGTTTTCTTGATTTTTCGTAGCCATCAAAACAGATGGTGATGAGGCATAGGGTGGTATAGTATGGCCATGAATATTGAGCCTGGAATGTTAATGTTACTGCTAATTTAAGAAATAAATGGAAGTAAAGCATGTCCTTCAGGAACAAATTGAGTTCAATTCAATATAGGCTCACCCTCTTGATTGTTGGTGGATGTCCTTATCTAGTTTTATGAAAAGATCATAGTAAATTTTCTTTTCTCCTAGATTAGGTCACTTGTGTATTGAACCTATTTTAATCTTCTAAAAACTACTGAAAGATAGCAAGTTTATGCTGTTTCCTCTTAAATTTTACTTTAATAGACAGTTCTCAAATTTTTTGTAATCATAGAATAGGTTTCATGTGGTTTCCCACCACACAAGTTCCTTTTTCTCCATGTTTACTTCATCTGAATTAGGTGATGCAGATAGTTGGCACTTACTGCAGTTCAAGCTGTGGAAACTGTGAAATGATCATCCGTGCTATTGATCCAAATATATTCATAATGATGTAATAAGCGATTTACTTTTGTTCTATTGGACCTAAGCTGATGAGTGTACAATCTGACACGATGTCAGCACTTATTTTATTAACCACTTGTCATTTTTTTTCCCGAAAGGCTTATTATTATTTTTTAATTTTATCCTGCTCACTTCCATAGTTAACAAGGGTGTATTTGTGATGTATATTGTGTCTTCAAACTATTAGTAATAGATAATTATAACATTGTACACTTCATCCTGCAGTTAATGAGCGATTGCTTCGGACGTGTGAAGACTTTGTCTGGTATGTCGATTGCACCATTCATGGCCGCTTCATTGTTGATGTTGAGTTTCTGGAGCTGAAGATCTACCCCCTGAATGTGAGTTCTTTCAGAACCACTCTAGATGAAGTGATGTTGGTGTGCTCTAGTAATTTGTGTATTTGATGCAACATGGGACATAAGTAATGCTGTTTGCTCTTTTTCAGTGTCATGTGTCTCTAAACCTTTGATTTGAACACCCTTAAGGGATCCATAAATTGTTCTTTTGCTGTTAAAACTTAGGGTGGTGATGCCAGTTCTGTATGGCCCAGTGATGGAATGATGCAGTCTGTTTCAGCCCAAAGCACACTTCGATGCCTCGCTCGCATGCTTGATGAGGGCATCCTTGCAGATACTGTTATCCATACTGCTGACGGCACTCTAAAAGCTCACAAGGCAGTTCTCTCTGCAAGTTCTCCAGTTTTCCAGAGCATGTTCCATCATGACCTCAAGGAAAAAGAGTCTTCAACAATCTACATAGAAGACATGTCAGTCGAATCTTGCATGGCCCTTCTTAGTTACTTGTACGGAACCATAAAACAAGAAGATTTCTGGAAACACAGGCTGGCTTTGCTGGGGGCAGCAAACAAGTACGACATTGCAGACTTAAAAGATGCTTGTGAGGAAAGCCTTTTGGAAGATATCAATTCGGGGAATGTCCTTGAGAGGCTGCAAGAGGCCTGGCTATATCAGTTGAGCAAGTTGAAGAAAGGATGCTTGACGTACTTGTTTGATTTTGGCAAGATATATGATGTTAGAGATGAAATCAATAACTTCTTCAGGCAAGCAGACCGAGAACTGATGCTGGAGATGTTTCAGGAGGTTCTCACGGTCTGGAAACCGGTATAATTTTCCGATCGAGATCCCCTAATTCAGATTTGCTTGCTGTTGAAATAGTTTTTGTATAGTAGTTAGATCTTTTGTCATATACAAATATCTACATGTAATGAATCTGTTACTAAATTAGATGGTGTGATTATCATTGTGTTGCACATGATGTAAAAACTTTGCCGTATGTTTTGAGAAGTGTGTGGTTGAAGCTGATGGGAGGTTTCCTCTGTGAAATTTAATGCAGAAATTAGGAGACCAAAATGGATTTGTTGTTCTGATGGAAACTTAGCTATATTAAGTACCTGCTTCAAGATTAATTGAAAGTGTCACCCTATAAGCATTAGCTGGATCCCACAGTTATCATAAATTACCCATTTAACCGCATAAAGCCTAATCAAGTCAGTGTAAAATCATATAAATAGTGAATGGTCTACACTCTACACTATCGAAGTTGTTTGTTTCCGACTTTGTTAATCCATTGCGTAGCGAGACAACTAAAAATTAACTATATAAACTTTTGAAATCAAGAATTAATGATACTTCAACGCATGGGATTGAAAATATTAAGGTATCATTTGTAAACATACTAATGAATAATTTTAACATTTAGCTTCTTAGAGCTAATCTTAAAAATATTTTGTATAATGAAAGCTCGAGAGCTCAAAGTTATTTTTCTGTAACCTGGGAAAATAAAGTATTCGGGAAAAGACAAGCAAAACATGTTTAAAAGCTGAAAAATAATTTCCATGCTTTTTAAATGCTTTGTTTTTTAAAACTTTTTTTTTTTTAAAATAACTTTATTTGTTTACATTTCTTAAATAGTATGTTTATTATTATTATTATTTTACATTTTTTTTAATCCACTATGAAAACTTTGAATATTATATATGGATGCGTAACATTAAATAAGTCGTTCAATTAAGTCCTTTCTTTGAGTGCATCTAGAGGTCCTCCGAGCAATGAGGTACCAGTGTTTGCTAGGCCCCGAGTTCCTCCAGCTACCAATGCCCCACAACCACCTGTTGGACCACCACCAACAATGGCGTCAGATCGGGGCCCTCCTCAGGCACCGAGCATGCGTTCTGTTATGGAAAGTTCAACTCTTAGTGCTCTAGAAGGTGCTCCCCTGCAGCAGATGTCACCATTTTCTGCTGCTGCTCAAGGCATAACACCAACCCCCGGTTTGGTCTATGGACTACAGTCATGGCCAATGCAGCCCCAGCCGGTAATCACATACAGTTGAAAATATCATTTTCTTTTATCTATTGGCTTCTAGTTAAAATGGCACATCATTAATAATATTTCTTCTAACTTACATATAGAATTTGGTTTTGGACACCGTTTACTGTTTTAGGTGACTCCACCTCATTCAGTTCCTGGTTCAGCGCAATCCCCGGGAACTTTCGGAGTGCCTCCACCTCCACCAAGTCAATCAATGACTACCATATCCCCTGGTATGGACCAACCAAACGGTGATCCTCGCCGAATGCCGAGGCCTGAACCAAGCTCCTCTGTTAATCATATATGAAACAAATCATGTTAACCAAGCTAATCCTCCGCCGGTATATTGTCTCCTCTCACTTAAGTCTTAAGTAAAGGGAGGTTTATTTTGCGTCTTGTTTATATGTTCTGAATATTTGTCTGCCGTTAGCTATTCCTTTTTTCAAGTGGTTTATTTGCTTTGAACTACATTTTGCCCTTTGTGCTTTTGTTATGGTCTGCTACAAGTGACTTCATTGTGATGGACAGAGGGAACTGCAGTCCGCGCTACATGAGGTGCACAATCGGTCAGGTAGAGATCAACTTCATAACTTGCATGGGCTACAGTTTTTTTTTTTGTTTTTTGGTGTGTGTGTTCTAATGTTTTTCACCAAACACTGATCTGTATATCATTGAACAACTAAAAGAGATCAATTTTTATTGAACATCAGTAAATAATGTTTTAAAATTTTTCTGTTTGATACAACAGGTCCCACTTATTAATGATTTCAATATAGATCTTTAGCAATATTGTATTTTGTAAACCTTTTGTTTGTTACAAGTAAGTACTTTGGCAAGTCATGTTTTATCAGCAAAAGCTGGGATAAGTTTTCTGCTGTGTAAACCATAACTTACATCTTTTATGTGCTGCAGCAGTATGACAATCCTTTATCGAAGAAGTTTAATGATGTTGTGAATGAGATGCGGCGTGAAAGATGTTCCTACCTCCGGTACTTTTTATTGGTTTTGGTTTTGTTTTTGTTACGTTTTTGATTTTTCAGAGAAAGTTTTGATATCTCTGCATTTTCAATCTTTTCACTTTCTTGCAGCCCGAGGTCGTGTCAGGAAGGAGATCTTTCAGGTCAGCGCAAATTTTGATATTTTAATCTGTTGCTCCGTAGTAACTGGATAAAGACAGAGAGAAATGCAGTGTTAATACTTGTTCTCTGAAGCGGTAAAGGAGCTTTAGTTGGTCAGGGTGAGACTGATGCTTGCTCTGCAAGCTAGGGCGTGATGATAGAGATTGCTAGTCAGCGGCTTGTTGTCATTATAAACTTCTTAATGCTGCGTCTCGTTTGTTTATCATGTTTCTCTGTCCTGTTGTCTTAGTTAAATTGGATTGATATCGAATGGAAATGAATTTATGCTACAAGTTTTTGGTCGTTTAGATAGATTTTTTTTTTCGGTTTCTAGGAATGTTTTCTTCAAAGATGATAGAAGACAAAAATCCGAATGGCCCCTCCTATTTTGAATTTCTTGTACAGATCCATCGAGAGATTCAAAAGAAACCGTCACTATAGTCGAGTTCTAAGCATCGCGAATGTCGCAGTACTCTCTAGTTTACAGCATTGTTGACGGACCCAAGAATATAGATAGATAGGGGGGTCAGTGGGGGCATTCTGAGTAGAAAGAACAACTTTATTTTGAAGAGGAGATTAATGGTTTTTACCCAAAAAGAAATAATTTTATTATTCATTGAGAACGGATTTGGAAGTAGTTGACATCTTGATTGATGCAGGTACTTATTGCTCTTTACTTCTGATGTTACCATAACCAAATTGTATATATTACTATATTGTTGTTCAATTAATTGGAATTCTCGTTTGGTTGCTTTGACATTGCACAGTTAATTTGGAGGTTATAAAAAAGATAATAACCATGAAAGAAGTTTCTACCTCTACGATTATGGGGATCCTTTTCATGTTGATTATTTTTTGTGAAATATTGTAAGTTTAGTAATTGTTTTCTCAAGATCTAAAATCCCTTTTCTTACCCTCCAATGGGCAGCTAAATAAATTTAGTAGCAAATATAAACTAAAGAAAACCCAGAACCCTCTGGAGTCTACTCCAGCTACTGCGAAAACCCCCACCGCCTCCTCTTCTTATTTGGATATCTGCCTGCCAAGCCAAGTAAATAATTAGTTGAACCCCTAACAAATAATAAATAGCAAGGTATACGAAATAAATAAATAAATAGAAAGTTAGAGGGGAAAAAAAGAAAGAAAATGTTCTTCTTCTTCGTGGGAGGAGTGAACCAACAGGTGAGTCGGGTGCTGAAATCAGGTGCGGGCAGATGCATAAACTGCGGATCAACAGCCGATCTCGTTGAGTACGAAAAGGTGTTGAAAGCGTTCTTCGTTCCGGTGTGGAAATGGCCAGCGAAAGAACCGGCTCTGTTTTGTAATAATTGCAATCTCCTTTTTCCTTCCTCTCTGCCTCCGCCTCCGCCGCCGCCGCTCGTTTCGGATGTTTCCAAGTGCCGTTTTTGTGACCGCCTTGTTGAGCCTGACTTCAGCTTCTGCCCCTACTGTGGTTCTGCTCTGTAAATAACAAACACTCTGGTTTTATTTTGTTATGAAGCTCATCATTTTTTCTTTTCTTTTTCTGGGTACCGCTGCTGTTATGGGGTCTGGGGTTTCTGTAATAAATTCAGTTGATGATTATCCGTTTTATTATTAGTAAACTGCTGCTTTTTCGTATCAGCGACTCAATGAAATGTACATTCTTTTTCTTTCTATTTTTCCTTTTTGGTGTAGTTAATCAATTATGTAAAAACTTTTTTTCACATCAAAATTGAAAATGATAAAATATTTAAATATTTAAAGAGTTCATAGAACTGACAGTTATTCTGTTTTTGAAAAAAATATTTAAGTGATTGCAAATTTCCGAATTTCATTGTACATAGTGATGCTAGCATAAAAAAAGAGATCACTCATCCCATCGAACGCAGGGTGAATATCAAAAGGAGAAAAAAGAAAAAAAAATGACTGTACACAAACAATAATAAATGTACAGTTTCACTAATTATACAAAAACCATTTTTTCTTGCGGAGACTGTTTCTGTTCTCTGCCTCTGATAAATTCACAGTTTCCGGGGCGTCTCCTGCTCCTGGGTTTCCCTCCGAGAGCGCTAAAACCAGACTGCACAATTTCGCTATTCACCGGCTAATGGCAAATGGTAAATGATTATTTGCGAGTCTGCCTGCAAATGCAGTTGAGATTTGAGACTCAGGTGATTTGGTTTTCAGAGGGTATGGAGAGAGAGTCAATTTATTCGTTGAATTGGGGGAATTTACATTGGTTCCATAAAGGGTAATTGCTTAGCTCCTCTCTCCAAAGCGTCTCTCCATAACCTATACCTCACCCCTAGTTTGTCGTAACCTACAGGCAAGTTCCAGACATTTGCCCCGTTGTTCATTCGTTCTTGCTGGCCAAGAACAAGTCGTAGATCCTCGTTCAACACCTGTGTTGATCAAGCTTCAAGAGGTTAGGCGAGGATTTCCATGATAGAAATCACAGATGCCGTACAATGAATAACCACACATGCATTTGTTATGGACATCCAACTGATTGCAAAAGGAAAAGCTACTACTACAACTTTATACCTGTTCTGCAAAGTGCCTCCATAGGTATTGCATGAATGGGACATGTTTGAGCACAGAAGCAAAATCCAGGGACATTCTGTATAGCAACCTGGTTTTCTTTCTTGATGAAGGTAAGCACACATGAAGCTGGTGAAGATGTGTTGCGCACTGCCTGGTATTCTGTCCTTCCAGTTTTCCAGGCTTTGAGATGCCAATGGTTGATAGCACCATACATGGTGGTCGAAATTCCATATCTATTGGATAAGGGTCCCAGTATCCTTGTAGGCCAGATGCAGGTGTCAAAAATTTCACCAAGCTGAGGATTCATTCCACGCATAACATACAAAAACAAAGTCATTTCTTCTTCTTTCACCATTTGAGAGTAAGGACAGATTCTCAAATCCCTAGGTATCTTATTTTTTAGTTTTTATTGTTATTTCTTTAAACTTCTTCTTAAGCACTCTTAACCCTTTCTTTTTCACATGCTATATGATCTCTACCTCTCAAATGTTCAGGAAACAATAAAAAGAATATGCAGTTAATTCATGCAAACTGATGAGATTTCTCCCATTTCACTCTTTTTTGTGACTGATTAGTCTTTCTTTAGAAAATTGAAACTGATTATAAAAACAGATTATCCACCCCCCCCCCCCAAAAAAAGATCTTTTAAATTTTCAACAATTCATAAGCTACAGTGATTATCATTAATTTAACAAACCTGGGAACGCTCCATCCCTTGGCGAACGTGGAAGTGTGAGTAAATGGAGCATGTGCAAGATCCAAAAGGTTATCTAGAAGTAGTCCATGTTCAATTGGAAGTTCCATGACAATCTGCCAGTAAAGAATGCAGGGACATTAGAAGCTCTTTGTTAAATCAGTCAACGATGATTTATAAGCTTTCTGCATTTAGAATTATCTGAACTACAATCAATGCCTTTATATGATACCTCGGCATGGATTTCAAATCCTGAAGGAGGAAGTAAACAAGGAATGGTGGCTGTTGGAGGCTCATCACCAGGCCAAATCCATATCATTCCTTCCTGTTCAAAACATGGTAATGATTTTATCTTAACGTTACGTAATTGCGTAGATGGCATTTTCTCGCATTTCCCATCTGTTGAGTATTCCCACCCTGATGTTTATCAGCAACAAATTTTTAAGATATTAGTATATTATAAGACCTGTTTAAGATATATACTATACATTTGAAAAGTTGAGTGGATAATTCTCACTGACCATGATATGGGCATTGGATGCGACCCTCATTTACTGAACCAAGGTGAAGAGGGCATGCTCTATGTGCACACGTATTCTGGACACATCCAGGTATCCCATCTTTTCCACGAAAAATAACCCATGGTTCCTCAAAGCAATCAAATGGAACCTGAAAGAGGTGGTAAGGCACTTGCAAGAAACATCCAGTAACTGGACAATAAACTTTTAGTTAATTAAGAAGCAAAATTTTGAAAGACTTACCATGGTATCATCCTTCAGATCAGTGGAAAAAGCAACTGGGAACCAAAAGTTCTTTAAACGGGTATTGTAAGGCTGCACTGGACCAGAGACATTCAAGCTTTTCCGAGGCAACTTTCCTTTTACAATATCAAGAGATTGCTTGGAAGTACTAGGAGAAGCGCATGTTTGATCAGTTCCTGAGGTGTGTCTATCTTGCAACAGCCTATCATTAACCAATGCTTCCATGTAAGCTAGTTTATCTAAAGCAGTTGCAACCCTTGCTTCAGATATATGAACCTGTTGTTGTTCACGGGAAAATTGGTTATAAGATCAGTTGCAAACACATGATTAATGGGACGATCATTAGGTTTATTTGGTTTCTCATCAATAGATGTATTCTGTGATAGATTAATGAAAATGAAAATATTCCACCCCAATCACAGGGCCTATAATATATAAAGCATTTAAATTTTTAGTTTCCAAACCTGTCGATGGGCTTGAGCTAGGTCTTCTTGCAACTCTGCAAGCTCTTTCTTCATGGTGCCGATGGACTTGTAATCACGTGCTAAAGGATTTAAAACTTCCACAACCTACACCAATACCTATAAATGTGAGAATTATCCAAATGAAGCAATAAAAATCTTAAATCCTTTTATTCTAGTTCTAAGATAAAATCAAATCAGATCATCTCTTTTAACTCATTTATAGACATTTTGTTTTGGCATCTTTTGTTTTTCTGAATGATTTAGGATTCAGGGACAAAATTCCACAACATTAAGCATAAGCATAAACATAAATGCTTGTATAGCTATATGATTTCAATTAGTTATTCTTAATAATTGAAGAGTCCAGAAATTACTGAGACCTTTTCATGGAGGAGCATAATTGTGAGCACATCTTGTCGAGCCCTCCAATCACAGTACTGAATATCATATCTAGCCACCTCAAGGGCTTGATTCACGTCCAAGAACTTTCCTTTACATTGTGGGACTTTAGACCTCGGATCCTCCACATCGAAGAGCATACTCCATGCGCTCTTTTTATCTACCAACCCTCCTTCCTCCCCAAATAGAGCAAACACCCTAAATCCTCCTCGAACACTCTGAAAACCACTCACCAATTAGTATCCTGATTAAACATTACCACAGATAAATTTTCCCTTATCACAGTGGAACATAACCTAACAACTGCTCTTATCTCCTTGGGATAAATGAATATATAAGTCGTTTCCAAGAAAAAAAAAAAAGCCACTTTAGTAAACAGATAAAATTTAAGAAGAGAAACAATTAGATTTTCAAGCTGCTCAACCAATAAGAGGCATCCAAATTTAAAGATTTAAAAAAAATATTCCTCTTGTTAGTAGGGAGCAGGATCAGAATAACAGCACAGGATTTAATTACAAATGTATCATATGTTCTATCATTATTTTGTTGCTATGGAACCAATTACTGAGTTTAATTTCGCTCCATGTTAAGTAAACGCCTAGATGAATTCAGCTAAAAATCAAATCAAACACGCATTATAAAAAGATCAGTTTAGCAACTGCCCACGTAAACTTAACAAAGAAACATTTATAAATACATGAATAATGAGCTTTCAGGCTTCAGCAGCACAAACATACGCTAAATATTAAACTAAAGCATTAACTAACTAAACTGAATTTCCCACCAAATTTAGAAACTACCCAGACAAAATAAATCATTTAAAAGTTCCAATAAATAAAAAATAAAACCTTTTTCGCATTAATCTTCGCTGGTCTGTACAGTGAGATTGGAAGTGACAGAGCTGCAGCAGTAGCAATGGCGGTCATGGCGTTTGAGCAGCACGCGCTGTAAAGAGAGAAGAAGAAGAAGAAGAAAGAAAGAAACGCAAGCAAATTTAGTGTGACATTTAATTTTTGTGATTTTGTTGATAAGAGGTTGCCGTTCCCCGCGATCTCAGTTCGCCTGCCATGGGGTGCCACGTGTACAAGCGTGGACACTTCGGTTGCACGCGTGGCGTCTTGGGCAACCACATGCTCTCTTGGTCTGAGTGAGAGTATCTAGGAAACTTGTGGGGCCCTTCATATCTTGATTCATTTGCCAGCTCGGACGTTGAGATATCTTTCTCTATCTTTAGTATCTGCTTTGTGGATTTGTTTGTCGCGTTTTGTTTTTTTATTTTTCAACATGTTTTTGATGAAAAAAAATTCTTATCCGCCCGCTTTCCTCCTGTCACGCTATTGGATGAAAATTTGATTTAGGGATGGCAACGGAACAGGTTGGATTTATTCTACTCTAAATTTAAATTTATAATAAAAATTAGATTTGTATTTGTTTTAGATCTATCATGAATTTATATTTTTTACTTTATATTTAGATCTAAAAATATATATATCTATATTTGCTCCAAATCTGAAAAAAAAAATTAAAGTCCAAATCTGCTCTAGATCCGTAATGAATTCTAAAACTCAGTAATAAAAAAGTAATAATTTTTTAGAATGAAAATTGAATGTTAAAATTTACTAATAACAAATAAATTATATAATTTTTCTAAAAAATATAATAAATATTGTAGTTTATACTTTTACACCAAACACAACAAATAAGAAATATAATAAAATATCATTCAAAAGTAATTGAAGGAGTAAGATCAATCTAATATTATATTGTTTGCTTCATCATTCTAATATTCACGACACACCTACCATCATTCTTACAATATTAGATAATGACATATAAACTAAATATGATTTATATTCAGTCCTTTATTATTTTTATTATAACCATATTTGACTAAATATATGAATAATTATATTCCTTAAAAATTATTAGGCCAATATAATAAAATAAATTGTCAGGTTGTATTACTTGGCTTGCAATTTGAATATTGCATGTACATGCTTTAGGGTTGGCTGACTTTTAAATTTAAAAAACTAACATTTAAGTTTTAAAAGTTTAAATGCACAATAAATACCACTAATATGCTATGAATAAAATTCATTATCATTATAATTTCATAATTGTTAAGAAACGTTTAAAAAAAATAAAATTAAAAGATGAGTGGATATGGATATGGATTTAGATATTAAGATAGATCCATACATACTCCAGATCCGTCTTAGATCCGCACATTAATATCCAAATCCGATTCAAATTAATTTTAAACCGATCCAAATCCAATCCGATTGGATTTGGATCACGTGGATCTTGAATCAGATCCAATCCATTGCCATCCCTAATTTGATTATGATTGATGGCTTGATTTTGGAGTAAACTTATGTGCTGTCTCAAATTGGGAATATGCTTAGATTTGTCTATGGGTACTTTGCGCAACACTTGTTTTTGAAAAACATGTGGTCTATATGTTAATACATTAGTAAAATATCTTTGTCTATTAGTACTTATAATTTCTTTTACTAATTTTTTCAAATAGAAAACTAAAATGCATAAAAAGGAAAATTGTCCTCAAGATGAAAAAATATTGAGAAATATATATTGATGGTTCTTAGGGTCAATTTAGTAATGTTGTAATTATTAAAATAATAATTATTAACTGTGCTGTAAAAAAAATAGTTAAATATTTAATAAAATTTATTTTTAAAAGCATTGTAAATTCTAAAAATAGTCATATGTATCTAGTAAATCTTACTGTTAAATTATTTTAAAAATAATGATGACCGAAATGAACATAATGTTATTTCAAAGTTATTTACATATTTATAAATATGTATAAATAATATCTTTTATTTTGAATATAGAATAATTAACAACTAATATAAAAATATTTTTTAGAGAATGACTGCTACACCCTCAACATTTAGTAAGAAGCTACAAAACTTTCTAATATTTTGAAAAAGATATTTAGACCCCCATTTATTAACGGAATATGTTTCTTCAACTTATTAAAATGTTAATATTGTAATTTCGTACTAATAACAAGTGAATTTATCCAAAAAAACCCCTCATCCCCTTTTGAAATATCCTAAACAAAACCTTTCTTTCTTTCCAGACATCATAGACGCTTAACACACATCGAACCCACCGCACGTTACCACTGCTCATGCCAAACAACCCAACTTACACACCCAAGATCTAAGTGCAAACCACACTGAGTTCCATTTGCACAGTGGCAGCATAATGGACAACTTCTCCAAGGAAAATTGACGGACAACAAAATTTTCAATCGTTTGTTTACGTGGATGCATGGTGAATAATAAAATAAAAATACATGCAGAGTTCTACTCATATGAGACTATATAACCAAAATCTTCAACCTATCTTTCACCCCCTCTTCAAAACATGCCAAGCTTAGATTGAATGGTCATTGCAAGTTGTTAAAAAAATAAAATAAAATAAGTAAAATAAAAACAAAAATGGTAGTTATCTTACTAATTACCACGACGATCTAGCTCAGGCAACTCTTGAATATTGAGTTTTGTATTGTAAATATAATAATACCAAAAGATATGTAAAAGCTCAAAGCACCGTTGAATTCCATCCTAATAAATTTCATTAAGCCAAGATCATTAAACTTTAGTTTAACGAGACAATGAATAACTGAACAAAAACACTAAATTAGTATTACCTGAACAAACTGCATGGCCTCATCAACAAGCCTATCACTGTGAACCAACATTAGAAAAATAATGTTGCAGTTGTGAAATATTAACCCAATCTTTAGATGAATGCCAATGATAGAGAATGCCAGGTGCACGACTTCTATTATAAACTTCAAGCATATCAAAAGGAAGTTTTTAAATTGGTACTAAGTTTGGATTACCTCGATCAACATAAGATAAATCATAACTGAGTCGAGAGGTAGAAGATCAAAGGTCATTAAGTTTGGATTATCCCAATCAACATGAGATAAATCATAATCGCGCCAAGAGGTAGAAGATCAAAGGTGATAAACAGAGACGGGATAAAAGGTGAAGCTTTAGTTTTTCTATGGAAAATCATATTAAGAGGATTTGTAACAAAGTCGACTCTACTAGTAGTTAAATTAGTTGATTGCCTAGAGCTTTGCATTTAGAAAGATTTCAATCTATAGAAAAATTATATTACTTAAATAAATAATATAAAAATTTAAATATTTTATTTACTTAAGACTCTAGAAATCCTATAACTAAAATTTTACCTATAATAAAAGTGAATAATAACATGTATACCTAATGAGTACTAACACGTATACAAATCAAACATTTAATGAGCACTAACATGTATAATGAATAAAACATTTAACGAGCACTAACACGTATACTGAATAAAATATTTAAGTTAGAAGCATAAAAATTATTGTTAGAATTATAAAATTTCACCTAAATAGATAATATAACAACTAGTCATCATTGTGCTATTATTTAAAATAATTTATTTTTTTAATATTGTCATTCCTACTCTTTACCAAATTTAATTAATTTTTTATTGATGTACCAAATAAAGGACCGTTGAAATACATCCCAATAAATTTCATTAAGTCAAGATCATTAAACCCTAGTTTAACGAGGCAGTGAATAATAGAACATAGACACTGAATTAGTATTACCTCAATAAACTCTGTCGCCTTATCAACAAACCTATCCCCGTGAGCCGACATCAGAAAGATAATGCTGAGGTTTCGAAACATCAATCCAACCTTCAGATGAATGCCACTGATGGAGAAAGTCAGGTGCACGACTTCTACTATAAACTTCACGAATACCAAAAAGAGTTTTTGGAACGGGTGCTCGGTTTGGATTACATCGCTCAACGTGAGATGAATCAAACCCGATTGTGGATGAGGGGCAAAATGGTCTGAGAATATTAAACCCATATCTCCCTGAACAATTAGCGTATTCTTAGCTTTATCCATTGACGACTTTGCATTCAATGTGATGTGAAGTATGTTCGGAAATCGGTGACAAGTGATATGCAAATCACGTGACAAAAAACTATTGATGTGCAAGAAGATTTGGTACGGATGATTCTCTTCTTAGGACTTGTGCAACCTGATTTCCAATTGGGATGACTACGTAGCAATTTGATGCATCAAAAAATCAAAACTAACTTCATCTTACAAGTCTTCCAGGGCTTGGTTGCGTTATATCATTTGAATTATTTTTAAAAATAATTTATCATAAATTAATATTATATAATTACTTTAAATATTTGTATAATACACTTATTGTTTTATTTATAATTTTCATACATTAAACCCTAAAGCGTTTATTTCCAACTTCTTAATTAATATTTAAATGAAAAACAAGAAAATCAATTTTGAGAAAAATTTTGGCTATAAAATTGCGTGATACTTTTTATTTTTAAAAATAAAATAAAACAAAAGTACTCCAAAGGAAACTTTAAAAAAAAAAAAATTGAGTTTTGACCCTTTCACCTCATTGTCTTCTTCTTCTTCTTCTCTCAAGAGTATTTACGGAATTTTAATAATTATTGCATTGTCACTGAAAATCATTTTAGGTGCAAAATTTAATATTGAACATTATATTCTTATTGCAAGTTTTTGGGTACAAATTCAATATTTGAACATAAATAAACAAAAAACCAATAATTAAAATTATTTTAAATAGTTTATTTACAACTTGACTTAAGTATATTGTTGTAAGTATATGTTAAATCTTTTATGATTAACGTGTTGAATAGCTTTATTGGTGTCTTAAGCAAATAAAGTTAAGTAACTTAAATAATTTAAATGAGGATATTTTTAGAATTTTAAAAAATTTACACAATAAAACCTAATTTTTTATAATTAGTGTACGAGTGTGTTGAGTAATAGAGTGTTCAAAGTAATATTTAGAGTGCAAGTAGCCCCCATAAAATATTAATTAAGAGATTTTACGTGCCTAAACTGAATTTTAAATAATTGAATCAAAAACTCACACCATTTTTATTCCCACAACTTTCTTCCACTACAACTTATAAAATTTTCTATTAATACGAAAATATAAAGTTCTCGTCATCATAAATGCACAATAAAATAAATAATTATATTTAGACGGAAAATAGTAATTGCACGTGAAATTAACAATTTGGCTTCAAAGTTTTAGCCGTAAAATTACTTTACACTTGACAATTAACTTCTTGTACTTCGAGTAGCTATTTTGAGGTAAAAGGAATTTTTATTAAATTATTAATGATAATACATGTTTTTTTCATACAGGGTCAATTTAAAAGTATTGCTGAATAGCTAAATTAAACGGTGCCTAAAACTATTCGGACAGAATCGTTTAGATTGGACTCGCAACATTAAAAATTTCTAAAAAGAATGTCGGTTTTAGTGACAAGTTTACAAATTAATAACCCAAAACGGCTTGCGGGTGACAAAAGCAAAAGCATTAACGCTCGCCCTCTATTGTTTCTCATTAACTGTCAACTCCCACCTAACGAAGCCAAGCAGCAGAAGAAACTTCCTTTAAGGCTTAAGCTCCATCGGTGATTGATTAATTAAAAAAAATAATGCACATTTCATTCAGTCACTGATACAAAAGCAGTACTTTATTAATAGTGAAATAGATAATCATAAACTGAATTTACAAAATCCACGACTGGCTAAGCAGTACCCAAAAAAAAAAAAAAAGGATAATAATGATATGACAAAATAAAATTAGAGTCTTGTTCTACGGAGCAGAGCAGAGATGATCCAGTTCAGTTAATTACTTGTGTATTGAAAAAAGAATACCAGGACGCGGTGGGTATTGGCTAGTGCCAGAGTCAAGACTCAAGGGGCCTGTTCGATTGTTTTCATTGTTGTTTGATTGGATTAAAAAAAAATTATAAAACAAATAATACAATTTCTCTTTTATAGTTATAAAATTGAGAAGATATTTAACTGGTTCTCAAAGAATTGAAAATTGAATTCTAAAATAAATTACAAAACAAAATCCACACGGTCTTTCTTCTCTCTCCTAAAACCTTATCTCTTTATTTATTGGGTCCCTTTTTGATGCTGTTATTTTTTTACAGCATTAATAGTGTGAGAAATATATACCGTTAGATCTAATCAACAGTACATATTATTTTTATTAATAAAATAGTTTAATTATTTTAAATTTATGTTAACATGTTAAATAGGTAACTTTAAATTTAAAATTAAAAAGAAATAGAGATATAGTAAAATACAATCTCTCTCTTTTATCTCTCAAATTCATGTATTTACAATTGGATTTTTTAAGAATATCTTTGTTTTCTAATAATTAGATGAAAGAGATTTGATAAGTTGTTCTCAACAAATATTGCGATAAGTTGTTCTTGAATTGATTTTATCATTTTGGTCGTATTTTCAAACTGGATTTTTTAAAATAATGTAATAGTCGTATCTTTATTGTATTGTCAGTTTATTGCCGTGAGTATTTGTAGCCATGGTCTAAGGTCTGTCCTACTCTACTTAAAATCGTTCTTTAATATGCCTAGAGGCACCATGCGGCTTAGAGGCTCGTGTGGTTCACATAAATTGCCAGCCATATAGAAGAAAGTCAAAGGGGAGAGCAACCATGAGGCAAGGTGCACCTAGGAAGATACCGAATCTGACTAAGGTGTGAGGCTTTGCAAACTCTTTCATGATGTTTTCTTTTTTATATCTTTGGGCAATGAAAAATTAGTTGGTTGGCCATGTTGCAATTTTGCTTTAGTCTGGATTTTTTTTTTCGAGTTTCATGATGTATAAATAAACAAAATATTTAGAGTTCTATTTTTATGCCAGCTGCAAATCCCTTTAATTTTTTAGCTTTCTAACTTTTTAATTTAGGAAAGATTTTATTGTTGGCTTATTGTTATATATATATTTATAGATTTGATCCTTGATGAGATACTGTTTATTGTTTGCAAAGACGAGTTTGAATTGTGTTTTGCTGATAGGAACTTATTACCAACAGTCAAAGTGGCTAACAAGTTGTATTTGTCAAAACAAAACCGTCTGGATCATGTGGTTGGCTCAATTCCTAGAATTTTCAGTGACCACCCTTATAATTTCAAATATTCTCACAATTTCACTTGAATAACATATTTTGTTTAATTCCACAAAATTCATGGGAACGTTTAAATACATTTTAAAGTTTATTTTACTATGTACCATACGCCATTCATTATTGGCTTTTCGTAATTTTATTAAGTTGTTGTTTCAGGCCAAACATGAAAGGGTTTCAACATTTAATTAATTTAAAAATTCAATGTGAAACTCAAAATTGCTAAAATATTACTTAAATCATATCCTTAATGTTATAAGATAATATAGTCTATATTGTTAGATTATTTTATTCTAATGTGTGGCCATGGAATAGCCTTTGATTTCTCATGGTATTTTTTATTGATTTACTAGCTTATAAAACCATACATAAATATTGAAAACTGGACTACTATATGAAATATCATGTGATATATGTATCAAATGCCCATAAAGGATGGTTTACTTCATCAGTCTACGAATTAGCTTTTATTAATATTTATATTTCACATATCAATTCATAATACATGAGGGTAAATACGATTTTAATTTCCCACCTATCAATAAATAGAGATAAATAGAAGTACTGAATATGTGTGCGTATTACTTCATATGTTTGAATAACTATAAGGAAAATCACCTCTACTAACTTTTTTCCATACTATTTTTATTACATTTTACCAGTTGTCTTTTATAATACTATTTTGTAAAAGAAAACTAAAATTGACTACTCGAAAATGTCTTTATATTTTTTATTGCATTTTACATTAAAGTTGTAGTACATTATAAACGCTAAGTTTAATTTTTAATAACATAACACCTTAATAAAATCAACATCTTAAGTGCGATCTATGATATAGAATGATATAGTACTTCAAATAGGCTACAAAATTAATAGGAAAAAGACCACCTACGCCTCTAAATTTTATTTAAATGGTCATACAAAACTCCTTAAATTAACAAATATAATACATAAAATAAGATAAAATTTTATAAAATATTTTCAATATTAAAATTTTTATTTTTAACGTTATTATTTTTCACATTCTTTTATTATTAGTTTGTCATATTCTTTTTACTAATATCAAAATCTATTTGACATACTAATAAAGTTAAATAATTATACCTAACATTGACAATAATTTATAAAATTTAAAATATCTTATTTAATTATGTCCATATTAATATCAATTTTAAAATCAATTTTTGGATTAATAGATTTTAGTTAATTCGTCAGGATAGACTAATAATAAATTTTTATTGTACATGTTATTTTATCAATTATACTTATTGTAACACTTTATTTGTATAATATGATATTTATTTATTATTTTTATCATATTACTGTATTTATATTTATTTAGATTGTTTTAATCAAAAGGTATAATAGTCATTTATGAAATTAAGAGGGTCTATGTGACCATTTATAAAACTAAAGAGATCTGTATGATTATTTAAGCAAATCTTAGGGGTGTGGGTGGTTTTTTTCCTAAATTAATATTGATCTAAAATTAAAAAATTAATATTGGCCTGTAACCTGTAAGTTACCTACCATATTAATTAATTAATTAATTATCTAATTATCCATTATATTAAATGAATGATTCATATTAAAACACTTATATTTAAGGATCCACACTAGTCCCACTATCAATGCTGCAAAAATATATATAGCATCATAAAGAAATCCTTATTTCAATCTAAAGTCACAACTCTCTCTCTCTCCCTGGCCGTTGCTCTCATTTTTTCAACAACAATTCACCATCCCAGCTCTCTCGTTGCCGCCGCTGCTCTGTCTCTTTTGGTTACTTTTTTCCTGCTAGTAAGTTGACACCAAATCGGACCTTACTTGCATAAAAAAGATTTTTAAAACTCGAGGGAGGACTTATGGTTGATGAATTCAACAATTTTTTTTATCTTTTTTTATTTCCTATAAAATCTTATGCGCCTTTTTCTTTCTTTAGTTTATATTTACTAAATTTGTTTGGCTGCTTTAAAAAAAAAATTGGATTTTACCGACCACATAATTTTTTTTTTGAAGAAATTAACTGCTAAATTTATGAGCTAAGTGGTTGATTATCATGTCAATGTGTAGCATTGATTTATTCTATTACTCAACATTTGATAATATTACAGATATACAGAACATTAAAATGCCGTTTGTCCCCTCTAAACAAACTCCTTTTCTAAATTAACCCAAATAAAATATGTAAAAAGTATATACAATTTTATAACACACTGCTTATTCCTAAAAAAACTCTAATTAATTATTTTAAAAGATATCGTTCAGCCCCAATACTAGGCTAGTAGCGGTGCGATTATATATATATCTCTCGTTAGCCACATTAATCGGCCACCGCACCAGAAGCCGCAACCACCGTTGATCCAGTTCGCGAGGCAGCCACTGCCTGTTAAAAGCTACAGAGCATGGAAGAATTCTAAATGCTGAGAAGAATTTTCACTGTTATTAAAATGAGAATAACTTTGGCTATTAAGTAGCCTTACATAACGAACCAAGCAACAAAACAGGAACCCATGTTTAACGACTTTTAAAGACATGGAAGACTAAAATCAACAAATAACGTCACCCTTAACAATGAAAATTTTATTTTGACTAAGTAGTAACAAAATCAACTCAGCATTGCCAACAACACTCCCAAAATCAACTGTTGCACTTCGAGTGGTGCTAATTGATGTATGATGACATCGACTATTGGATATAAATTAAGGTGTTCAATAATAGCTACCATAACTTGTGATTAGTAGTTTTGTTCGATATATAATGAACAATGAACTATCCTGAGTTTTAAAATGTGTATAAAATAAAAATAATTTTTTTTAAAAAAAAAAAGGCCAAAAAGATATTATTCCGGTCTGTATCTGGAAACAAAAATAGATAGGTCAAGGGTACTTTAGAAATAAAAATTTAACTATATTTGAGGATAAGTGGCTGTTATAAAATTGAATTTCTTATTTTAACATTTTAATGGGTTAATTGAGAAAAATGGTTCTAAGAGTTGTTCAAAGAGGTACTAATAGTTTCTTTCAAAATAGAAATGTACTAATTTGTTCAAGAGTAGAGATATTCGAACCCAAAAATTTCCTCATGACACCAACCATCAAAATTTTTACCTTGAGAGTTTACTCAGTAAACCCTTCGCTGTCCCAGAAGCAACCCTAACTGCAAGTTCATTGCTTTACTCTTTAAACCCACAAACCAGCAACCGGTCCTCATCTTTTACTTCTTTTTTTTTTTTAATTTTTAATTTAAAATTCATATCCTTTAATGCCGTTTTTGACGATGTATTCCAATTATGAATGAAATTTCTAATTTCGATCCCTAACTAGTAACCATTCTTCTTATACAGAAAATTATCAACTACGTTGTATAAAAGACAAACTAATAATTTATCCCACGACAATTAAGACCACCTTGTTATTGCTAACATCATTATAATCTTTTTCCTCTTGACCACTCCCAATTTCTCAATTACCAAAGCATACTATTCATATGTAATAAGATCCTTATAATTGAATAAAAACCTAGTACAGAAAAAAGTTTTGATTCCTGAACCTATTCCGCACGTTTTTATTGAAAGGAACACCCAAGATATAAACATAATCCTTTCAAAAATTTACCATGAGAAAGTCACTTTGCCTATGCTTTTATATTGTTATCAGACAAACAAATCACTGAAAGCTAAATTTTTTTTTTTTTTTTTAGGTATTGTAATGTTATAGTGAAAGAAATCATCCTATCTGTATTCCTTTGTTATCTAATCCCAACCATTATAAGAGAAAATTTATTAAAATGAAGCCCCAAGACATAAATCTAATCCTTTCAAGAAGTTATCATGGTAAATGATTATATACCATCACCATCATCAAGACCAACAAAAAAAAATTAATCAAATGCATTAACAACTTTTTATTTTTCCAAAAAAAATTAAAAATCAGGGAGCTGCACAACAAATATCATGCCGTTTGTATACTAGCAAGGGTCAAGATTAGAGTTTTAAAAAAATTGAGACGAATAAGAAATAACACAATGTCACTGCCAG
This sequence comes from Citrus x clementina, assembly GCF_000493195.1. Taxonomy (NCBI): domain Eukaryota; kingdom Viridiplantae; phylum Streptophyta; class Magnoliopsida; order Sapindales; family Rutaceae; genus Citrus; species Citrus x clementina. The sequence goes on along the minus strand of NW_006262201.1, from coordinate 37,417,021 downwards.
ATGCCACCAGACCAAAACCGGTGGAGAAAATATGGAGAGTATTTGGGGAGATTTTATAAGAAATTTTAAATATCCATTAATCAATACGTATAAAATGAAAAACACAAACATATACAAATAGGGATGGCAATGGGAAGGGGAGGGGACCAATCTCCCCGTACCCATCCCCAATATTTTGCGTATGTCTCTGCCCCCTTCCCATCCCCGTCAGAATTGCTTGAAAGAATCTACATCCCCTCCCCGAGTAATAACAGAGGATCCTCGAGAGTCCCCGATCCCCGAATAACTAATACATATATTTTTTTTTATTTTGAGTTAATTATATTAAAATAAAAAATTCAAACAAAAGTAAAGTTCGAAATATATTTTACATTAACATTGATCCATTATAAAAATCACATGCAAAATACAAATTATCAAAATAATTATCTTTGTCAATCTTCATAATCCTACAATAAAAAGAAAAAGAATTTACTTTTATATCGACAATAAATAAATGAAATAAATGTAGATACTTAATTAATATTTTGAATTAAAATAAATTAAAATAAAAATAAAATTTTTGGACTAATAGAATTTACCCGACTTTTTTAATGTCCTAAATAAAAATTTAAGACTTTAATTAGTTAATTAGGCCTAAAAATTTAATAATATAAATATTTTGATATTTGTTACTTTTACCAATATTTATAATTTTATAATATAATTCAAAATTTATTATTTATTTACTAGCAATTTTAAAAAATAAAAATAAAATTAAAAATTAAAATGGGGAAACGGGGAGGGGATGGAGATTCCACCTCATCCCCGCCCTTTCCCTGAATAAGAAACTGGGTAAAAAAATCTTCCCGTCCCTTTCCCGAAAAAGAAATTGGGTATAGAATTATCCACGTACCCTCCCCGAATGAGAAAAATCCCCGAGAGTACCCGTCCCCGTGGGGATTTTTGGCATCCCCATATACAAACACATAAACACATATAAAAATAAATATATAAGTTGTTTAACCAAGACAAAAAAATAATAATAATAACTTATCATGTGGTTTAGAAATATTATCAAATCCCCACCTCCCACCTAATTTTTACACATGTAACCAAACACAAACAGCTTTTCGAAGGCGGAAAAAAAGAAAAAAAAAGGCCAAACAAAAACAGAGTTTTAGTCGACAGCTAGAATTCTCCAACTATACCTCCGAGGAAGGTAGCTCCCAAAAATCAACAAAGGGCTGCTCCTTGTGAAACAAAATAAAAGAGAGAAGGTCAATAGAACATTCACCCACTAACAGATTTACCTTTCTAAGACATCCTACTTTTAACAGAATTTAGGCGAGCTTTTTGGCTGGTTGGCACCCAGAGAGCCAAGAGAGTAGGAGGTGCATAGGTTAGACACCCAATGAAATCCAAACTAATCAAACATACAACGAAAAATTCCAGAGACATGAGTTGAATGATTTCAACTAAGTCCATTGACCTCCGACACTCGTCATTGAAGCTTGTCATTTGACAAATGCTGCTGCAAGTGTGAAACATTGAAACTGCTTTCAAATGAAATCCTTTCAAGGAAAGAAAGCATTGCATCACTGCTGCTATACTCTTAACCATAACCATTACCCCCTCATTTGGTCGATAAACCTTTACTTTAACTGGATCATGATAGCAATCAACAAGCTGCCAAAGAAAAGACTAGCACCACGCTAAGACCATAAAAACACGAGCAGCAAAATCCCACACTCTTATTGCCATTTCTGTTCACCTGCGTAAAAAGTAGGAAGAACTAAGAAGAAAGAAGAAAAATGTCAAAAAATTAGAAAATAACAAAGAATTATTATTGAAAACAAGAAAAAAAAGCCCAAAATAATAATAATTGGGGTTTTACCTTTTCTTTCAGTTCAGTCTATTCTTTTTTCTCTCTCTGTGTCCGTGTTTGACTGTTTTTCTACATGAAAAATAATTGAATCAGTAAATTTTATAATCTAACAAATGAATTTGGACAAGTTGTGCCACAAAGCTACATGCAACTTCTTGTGTGTGTTTGCAAGACAATGTGGCCAAATTATTTATGAAAGTGATCTTGTAGACCGATGTGAGAATCAGATGCAGGATTCAATTCTTACTGTCAGTAATTTGCAAAGAGGAAAAAATTGTTCAAAGCACAATTTAAGGCAATTACAATAAAATGTTTTGTATTCACTCAACACATTTCACAGGCATTTAATAATAAAACAAAAAAACAAGAACAAAAACACCCGAGCTTTTCAATTCTTTCAATATCTTCAGATCCAAACAACAAACAAAACCCAAACAGACACACCATATCACTAAAACCCTGGTGCTAGAAATCCCATCATTAGTAATCAACGAACACCACCTTTTGGCGACTAAAAAAAAAAAAAAAACCTACCATGAAATTTGAGCATCTAACTCAATATGAGGAAGACCCAACGGATATAAAAGATTAAAATCTGAAATCGTGGAAAAAAGACTGAACTGACTTTGGTCGACGTGGCCAGCAGCGACGGACGGACACCGGCGGCGGCGAATCGAGACGTGCAAAGTAGGGGCTCTAACGAATCGAAGTCGTGAGTGAGATTTGGAGAAAAAATGAGGCGGCCGACAAATTATGCAATTTTACGTTTTATGGTTTGGCGGTTTATACTTGATAATCACGTATATGGTACTCGGATACGGGTAGGCACGGGGTGGGTTGGCACTCAACCCACCCAACCCCCAAAGAGTATGGGTTGTAAAAAATCAACCCAACGCAACCCACATAACTTCGGGTTGGATTTAGTTGGGTTGAGTGCCAACACTTAACTTGTTTTCATAAAATGAAAATGGCACTCAGATTTCATTATCAATAAGGCCATGAATTTCTGAAAAGAATTTCGGATTCAATGTTTCAGGTCGGGTCAAAAGTTTACAAATTAATAACCCAAAACGGCTTGCGGGTGACAAAAGCAAAAGCATAGACGCTCGCCCTTTATTGTTCCCCATTAACTGTCAACTCCCGTCTAACGAAACCAAGCGAAAGAAGAAGCTTCCTTTAAGCTCCATCGGTGATTGTTATCTCTCACTCTCTCTCAAGTCAGATTCAATGGCAAGGACAAGCACCAAACAAAGCGATAAGAACAAAGTAGGGGTCTTCTTTTTGGCCACTCTGCTCCTCTGGTCGGTCTCCGTTTTGTTCGAAATAGCGTTCAATAAGCGCAAGGAGCTTCTCTTTATCGTCGCCGGTGCTTGCTTTTTCCAAATAGCCAACTGGGTCATTCGCCTTTTGGTCTCTCGTGATCCTCTCTTCGTCAACACCTCCGTCTCTCTTCTCCACTCCACCATCACTTCCGTCTCAGGTTCCATTATTCTTTCCTTTTTAACATTTTTTTTATTATATTATATTTCATTTACTGAAGTGCGTATCTGGTTATTTTGTATTTTATCAATTCTTTCTGTTAATGCTGTGCTGTTTGTTAATTCTTAGTATTGTGTGCATTTGGTGGTTAACATAGCTGCATGATTCTGGAAATTGCTGTCATGATTTTGTCCAGAAATGTAGTGGTTGATGTAAGATTTTCGCTGACTCAAATAGAAATAAACTTTGAGTTGTTAAGTTGTATTAATGAAGCCGTTGTTGCCTATATTCTATTGGCCACAAGGAACATAAAGTCAAGTTTGTGGCAGAATGTATATAGGGGCAATGTTTGACACATGAAATTGGTTCAGGTGTGAACGTTGTCGAGTCGTTAGAATCTGTGTTCATGTTAGTTCAAGCTGAAACTTTCTAATTGTGTACATCAGAAAGGCATATTATTTTAACTTTAGTGGACAGCTGTATGTATAGAAATACAGAAAATTGGATGCTGAGAAGAGTGGTTCAAGCACATATCTAAAAGTTTGAACCCTGATCACATGTGTTATGACTTGAACTTAGTTTGACACAAAGACAGCAAGCTTTCATCTTCAGATTACAAAATTTGTTTGTATTAATTTCTTTTGCTAATAGTTTTATTCAAAGGTTTTCGTATGAGGATCCATTGTCTTGTTACCAGGAGTAATTTCAAATGTATTTCTGTGTCTTTTGCAGTGGTGTTCATAGTGGTTAATCAATGGCTAAGAAATGGATTGAATGGAATGTTTGAGCACTCAGAGTTGGTTGGCAGTGCTTGGCTGTGGGCATACCCTGCTTTATGCTTTTCATGTGGTTACTTTGCTTATGATCAATGGGATATGCTGCAGTATCGATTATACAGTGGTTTGATCCCTGGAATCCTAGTGCATCATCTGTTGCTGCTGGTTTGCTTTACTCTTGCTTTGTATCGAAATGTAACCATCAACTACCTAATTCTCACTCTTATTTGTGAGGTACATTTCAGTATCTTTCTATAAGTTTTCTGTCCCCGAATCTCTCTTTCTTATTTGTGTAGAGTCTTCCTAAAAGTTGTCTTTTCATCCATCTGTTCCTATTTTCTTTCTATTTTGAAATGAATAAATAAATCCCTCTTCTTAACGTGAATTATCCGCCTCATATTGTTGTGCAATCTTAACGGTAAAATTCATTTTGGTGATGCAGCTACATTCCATCTTTTTACATGTGAGGAAGGTGCGACGGATGGCTGGTATTCGCGATAGCAAGAGCAGGATTGTTAGGGTGGAATGGGTTCTCAATTGGATCACATTCTTTCTTGCAAGGATTGCATCTCACCTTCTGATTACCATCAAGCTGATCAGAGATGCTTCCAAGTTTGAAAAGGGTATTGAGTTGCCGCTTGCCTTGTTCGGGATGGCTGGCATGAATTTGCTTAACATTTCCCTTGGAATAGACCTCTTCAATGCTTTCAAAAGGGAGAAAAATCCCCAGCAGACGAGTTATCATCGTCGTGAATGACAGAAAGAAGACCAAAACCAATTTGGATTGCATCTTAGAAACTTTCATTTATTCCATTGATTATGTACAGTTGTTATACTTTAGCTTACTACTACCAAAAAGGGGAATAGCTCAGGCACCGCACTTCTGTGAAATCACTGAATGTATTGACTGATTTCTAACATTCCTCCAAGGCGCCATACATGGTCGATAAAGCAATTTGTTATTTTCCGCAAAACTTCTTTGTAGCCTTCTACTATATTTGCTCAGAGGATGCAATGGTGTTTTGATGGTTTTTATCACCTTTCGTCCAAGGATCCAAGCTTGGTTTTCAGTCCCGAAGTGCAGAAGGTTGGAATTAAAACAAGGTCCTACCGGGAGTTGAGCCCAGGTAGAATGTCCAGAGTGCTAACCTCTACACCAGAGAACTTTCTTGTAGTTAATGCAGACATATTTCTTTATATCTCAAAAGAAAACTAAAGAATGGAGCAAACAATCATCTTTTCGAAATGACTGAATCAAAACCTTTGAGTATGATTTCGGTGCTTTCATCCTCATTTTACTAGTTGCGAGAAACCAAAACGTGGTGGTTCATCTTAAGTTTTAGTGGGCACAAAAAGGCACGAGCCACTCATTGTTTTTAGAAAGTAGCACAGATGTGTTTTTGAATATTTGTTTGAAGGGAGGTTCTACGTAAATCAATTGATTGAAATTCTTATAGGCTCATGGTAGAGCACAGACCACAAAAATTTATATAATCACTACTCAGAATCATACTCAAACCACTTCGTGCATGTCATGGTAGCGACAATGTAGCCCATATTATTTTATCCTCAATTCAATACAATACAATCTTCTCGAAAAGACAACTAAAGATTGTTCAACTTTACAATAACAGAAATAATCTCGTTATTTTATTCTATATATTTGAGTAGGAAACACATTAGAAATGATAAAATTGCTGCATATTTAAATAGTGAAGTTGTTGCCCAGTGTCTCCATATTGGCAATTGTTGAATGTTTTATGGTCATAAAATTTTCCACTTCCCGAAGCTTCGAAATCAATTGGTGGCTACCAGTCTAAAATAGTCGGGTAATGCAAATGCAAAGTCATTACCCAAAAAATTAAAAAAGAGGCGGGGGGGGGGGGGGGTGTCAAACATAAACAAAAAAGCGTTTAGTATGTTTAATATGCTTGATAACATCAACAGTGGGGTGGTGGCGCAGTTGGCTAGCGCGTAGGTCTCATAGCTTCTGAGTGATCCTGAGGTCGAGAGTTCGAGCCTCTCTCACCCCAATTCTTTCTTTTACCCCTCCTTTTTAAGCTATTGAAATGAGAGCATTCGTACTTAAAAAGCAAGTAGATCTAAGATTCTAAATGGCCAGACCAAGAAATATAAAGAACTTGCATGTTCGAAACTTTAAAGGTACGCAAAAGTATCCAAAGACAGCATCAAATTCATCTAATCAACCAAACAAATTCCTGTATTTCCAGCTCTTCTTTCATTTTCTATAAAATTTTATTCTACTTTTTGCAATTTTATAACAGGCTGAATGGCGAATGCATCCACCCTATGATTGATCAACACCTGGAACAAGGAAATAATGAAGACAGCTCTAACATAGCTCTTTCCATTTTCTTTCAATATTCATTGATTGCGATCACAGGAAACTGGTAAATAAGTAATGATAACATCTGAAGTTCCATATTTCGATCATGATTACCGGGACCAAAAAGAAAACTAAATATTATAAAAGAGCAATTAAAAATCCAAACTTTGCTTGAAAGTTTTTGATTCACAGACTAACAATCGTGTATAAGTGAAAGAAAAAAATTGCCGGGGATTAAAGAGCATTTAATCAGCAAAATCTAAGTGATATGAACTCTCTTTTAAAGCTCAGAAATTAATTTCGGTCTTCTGTTTTTTGTTCCTACATGACTAAAGTTCTAATTGTATTCCATTCTTAGTCCGCGAGAAGAACTTTGCAAAACCATTTCGGTTCTTCTCAGGATTGATTTGATTTGATGGCATGGCAGATGATGTAGATGAAGACGAAGATGGGGGCGTGTTCCCATCATTCTTACTTATTGAAGGACAAGTGGTCCCAGCAACTACACCTGGAGAATTCAAGTCTCTCTTGTGTGAAAATGTTACATTAGAAGGTAACTTCCATGATTCTCCGACAGTTTTGGGAATCGGCAATGCTGCCCGAGAGAACTCTGGTATGCTTGCAGTGTCAATCAGAAAGTCTTCTAATGTTGCCAGAGATTTCAGTTGCTTCCCCAGAGATTGTATTGTTTTCTGGCACTCAGCAAGTTTCCCTGCTGCCACTTCCAGGTCCTCCTGCCATAGGCAAAACATGAGGTCAGTGCATTTAGGATATAAAATTTCTGATTAGATGCTCTTTAAAATCTGCATCAGTAAATTGGTTCGGTAAGTCCATTATGACTTACCTGTTTTATCTTTACTTCAGCATTTGACTTGGCAATTTGTTGAAGCTCAACTTCTTGTTTCATTCTCCATTGCTCTTCCTCCAACTTCTGGCACTTGACTGTAATCTGCATTGACAAAGCCCTCTCCATTTCAACCTCTTCTTCTAATGAGTTGATCTTTGCAGTCATTGTTTGAGCTTCCATTTCCATGCTACTCACATTAGACTCAACAATCTGCTTTGATTCATTTACCAAATTCAGCTCCCTTTGGAGCTCCTCTAACTGCATAGTAGCCTCCCTCAGCTGAAGCTCTGACGCCTCAACAGAGTCTTGACTTTTGGCTAGAGCCATCTCCAGTTCAGCTTTTTCTGCTTCCGTCTTTTCTATTTTTTCTTCCAGTTTAGCTTTCTCTGCATCCATCTTGTCTAGTTTTTCTTCCAGTTCAGCTTTCTCCGCATCCATCTGTTCTAGTTTTTCTTCCAGATCAGCTTTCTCTGCATCCATCTTGTCTAGTTTTTCTTCCAAATCAACTTTCTCTGCATCCATCCTTTCTAGTTTTTGTTCCAGTTCCGCTGTTCGATGAATCATGGCTTCAAGTTCAGCTCTTACTGAACTTTCTGCAAGCATGGATTGCGTGGTAACATTTCCTGATTCAACATGTTTTCCACTCTTATTATTGGGCATTGCAGCTAGCTGCTCCATTTCAAGAAAATCATCCATTAGATCAATTTCAGGAGATGAGGCCGAGAGATTTCTATTAACAGCCTTTTCATTTTTGAACTGATCAAGCTCAGCAATTAGAGCTGATGCCCATGAGTCAGAGCAACTTGGCTCAGACATGTTCGGCTCTGTGCCACCCATCTTGCGGATATCCATCTCCACAGCATTAAGCCGCTCCCAACTATCTGATTGACTATCCACTAGAGATTCAGCACAATTTGAGGAGGCAGCAGCAGACTTGTGATCGTTAGTCGATGAAGCTCTACAAGCCATTGCCTTTAACCTCCGACACTCAGCCTCAAGCTTGGCCACCTTCTTTATGCTGTCTAAATGCTGCTTGCTGGCTGTTTCAGCAGCTTGGTTACTCAGGTCCCTCTCAATCGCCCTAATTTCTAACTCCTCAGACTGTATCAGGAGCTCCATCTTAAGAGCTGAGTTCTCTTTCTCCAAAAATTCAAGCTTCTCAAAAAGATCAGGGTCCATGTGATAAGAAGGTTCAGATTTAGCAGTCTCTGCTTTGCTCTGGAGCTCAAGAAGTCGGCTTTCAAATTCAAGCTTCATGGATTCACACTCACGTGTTTTTTTCTCTACAGCTTCATGAATCTTCTGCTCCTGCTCCTCTTTTGCTAGTCTCAACTGCCTAACACATTCCTTTAGGGCCCCATCAAGATGGCTCACCTTGTCTTCGAGTGTTGAGTTCTGCTGTGCAGAAGCCTCGAGTTTATTCTTTAGGAGCACTGCTTCATTTTCAGCTTTTTCCCAACCTAAAAAATTACATAACTAATGAGATAAGTATTATGATAAAAGAATCATAGAAAAATGCAACAATTGCACTGGCTGGTTGAGAAAACTTTCCGTGCAAACTTTGCATTTTGCACCAAGTTACTACATGATACCTGCAATAGCTTCTTCAGCAACTTTGGCATGCTGCTTCACCAGGTCTTCTTTAGCACTAACATTCACTAGAGCAGCAGATAATTTTTCTGTCAAAGCCCTAACATTATCACGGATATCTTCTCCATTAGCTACAGCTTTTGAGGTCACTTCAGGTGACTGGGCATTGTCATTAGGAGATGCCTTTAGAGCTTCCTGCTTCAACATTAGAAATAGTTAAAACTAATAATGAAGTTTGGACTTCTTTACCATGAAATTTTAATTAATTCTGGTTAGACTAACTGTATCTTCCTTACATGGAAACAACATCATGATTTGTCCCTAACAAAGACCAACGAATGCAGTAATAATTTTAGGAACACGAAGGGCTCAGTCTTTATCTAAAAAACCAACATTAAAGGATTGACGGGACAATAAGCACTCAGACTACACTGCTTGCCAATTTATATACCTAAATCTTCCTGCACTTATGCTCTCCTGCTTTTCAACAAGTTTCAGTTAACTGTTAGCTTTCTGTACCCACTCTTCCTCACATATTGACCAGGACTCTAAGAATCCAACTTCAAAAAAAAAAAAAAAGTGAACAAAGAAGGGTAATAATAGACCCACAACCTCCTTGTACAAATAAATGTGTACAAACTGACGAGGTAAGAAGAGATTGATTGTACAAAACTATCATGTGTCCACATAATTAAAAAAAAAATTTGTTATTACTTTTTAGTCAATCTCTTCATATCACATCAATTTGTGCATACTAATCTGTACAAAACTGTTTGCTGCTCTATTATTATTGAAATACTCGTAATCAACTAAATTCATCCCCGAACAAAAAAGAATGATGAGGAAGTTCTTTGTCGTAGACAAACTGGAGTACAAAACAGGATATAAGAAGGGAATCAAACAAAAAGTTTGACTCATAACATATTATTAAACCCCAGAATACTGAAGACCAATAGAACTTATAGAAGAATATAGAGATTATAACAAGCATTTGAGATTCTTCAGCAGAGCAAGACTAAAGTAGAAAGAATTGAATGAATATGCGGTAATCCAAAATTTCTTTGAACGACCCATCAAGCAAAGCAGACAGCGGTTTCAAAGGTGCTTGAGCCAATGTCAGGTAATTTAGTAAAATGCTTAGAGTCGAACATCTCAAGTTCTTGCTACGGACATAAACTGGTAATAGAGATGTGAAAATTACCCACCTGGTCATCAGAGTATCTCTCCGAATGTGAAGAAATCGATCCTGAACTGTCAGTTTCTCCAGGGCTTCTCTCAGAGGACCTCCTCTTCCATAACCATTTTCGCTTTTCCATCGCAGGCTCCAGTATCCTACTGACGACAACTAGCACATCGCAGACAGTTCATCTGCAAACCAGTATCCACACCGTCACCAAGAACCAGTCATAAACCAATTTCTAAGTTGGCAAGAAGAACCAAATAAGGAATCATAAGAAGGATTTGATATGCCAATACTAAAGCTCCACTCTTATAACCTTATCCACAATCTCAATCATTAGACAAAAAGGTGACTTGGCTTAATAGCTTATCATTTTCTCAGCTTTGCTTGAAATCCAAACCTTTAACTAACCAACTCCTCAACAACAAACGATAAGATTTTTAACTAAAAAAATATAGCACATAAAGAAACAAAAAGGGAAAAACTCAACCAGCAACACAAATATTTGAACCAAAAGAATGAACTACAAGCTCCAATGGTATCCTAAACTCCATTTATTTGTAAAATCTTAGATACCCATCACAAAATGGAAACTACCCACGATTACAAACCACTCAAATCTTCCAAAAATCGCACTTAGAGAAAAGTAAGATCAAATCTATGAAACAGTAACTAGTAAACAGAGAAAGATCCCAGATGTGAGTGACCCGTCAAACCCATAAAGCTCAAAACTTTCCATTACTTTCTCAATATTCGATACATTAAACTAATGCTGACTGCGAAAATGACGTGTAAATACTATAATAATAAGAAACCAATAATAATATAAAATAAAGAAACAGAAGAGAAGATACAAGACCCAGATCAAATACCTTTGACTGGAGACCAGAACAAGCCCAGAGATCAGATGGGAACCAGAAATAAATGAAAACAAAATGTGTTTTCAAATTTAATATTACAATAATAGTTTTATTTGACAACAAAAACTTAAAAGTGTAACTCTGCAAAAATCTGTTGAATAATGTCAGTAGACATAATCACATAACAGCGAAAACAAATAAATGTGTGCAGGTTTCTATTTCTTGTGTTTTCTTTTTAAATTTTCAAATATTAGAGAGCATGTGAGCCTGTGAATGTGAAGCTGTGAGCTACACAGAATGATAACTCAAAAACAGCTTTTCAGCTTTTTGCTAATTGGGAAGTAGCTTTTGCTTTATTGATTTTTTTTTCTTTTTAATAATTTTAGATATTTTGAAAATCGAAGCAGCCCTTATTCCCGCCTAATCAATGCACAAAGATTACTGCGTAACCACTAATTTTAATTAATAAAAATTTTGAATTTTTTCCAGGCAAAATCTCTCTCTCTCTCTCTCTCTCTCTCTCTAGTCTCTACAGTGTTTTGAGTTCGTCAGTGGTTTTGTCTCAGCTTTGTTTTGTCTGTTTGTCGAAGCTTTCGTGGAGGAATCTTATGAGAAGGCGCCACTCAAGGCTCTGTTTGGGTGTTGGGGTTCATTATTTCGAATTTTGAGAATTCTGAGTCCTCATCTCCTGATCGGACGGTTGACCTTACGTAGGATGCTCCGCTGTCTCCAATCAAAAATTGTTTTCTTTTTTATTATCCCAAAGCCAAATGAATATTAAATGCCTGTATTTTTTTTTACTGATCGATGTTTATAATCAGATCCAGTTATAGTGTAACTGTGGTACTATACCACATCTGTACTTAATTATTAAATTCAGTTATAATACATGTGTGCGGTTAAATTCAATGATTAGGTACAGCTGCGGTATGGTACCACAATTACACCATAGTCTTATCCTTATAATTAATAAATACTACAAATGAAATAAATTAGATAATTTGGAATATAATAATTTAGTGATTAAGTTTGCTCGTAAGGGCCTTTGCTAATTTACCCTGTCATGTGTATAGTAGTATTTCACAAGGTGAGTAATGTTGCTCAGTTTCTCATTTTAGTTAACGTAATGTAAGATGATATTCATCATTCTTCGGATTTATAAGGAGTTTTCTATTTTGGTTATTCAATTTAAAAGTTAGTAATTTGACATTTACTTTTAGGGTTCATGAAAGATTATATATACATATCGAATTACAGAAATTGGCTGTTAGGTCACGTGGATGACGGTTAAAAGGGATGAAGGCCCAGGCCCCAGAGAAGTGTAACCAATAAGTAATTGACGTGGGCCCAATTATTTTACATTAAGGGCCCTTCAGCAAGTTATATCTTCCCGTTTTGTTGGATAAATTTTGTTTTGTAAATTCAAAAAATATATATCCTGATTTTTATCTTAATTGCATCAAAATATTTGTTTTTGTATATATTGTATAAAATTTACACATGCTGTAGAATTTTGAACATTTTTAGCATATAATTCAGTTTATATTCATGTTTTCTCACAGAATTATCCGGTTTCCAACACATTCTGTTTCATTTTAAGTAATTATTTGATATTGAATCAAATGTGGGTCACAAAAACAAATTGAGACGCTTGGACCGAGATATATCATGCACGATTCGTTTTAATGATGACACAAAAAAGGGAAGTGTTATAAAGCCAGAGAAAAAAATAATTATAATGAATGAGAATTTCACAAGATGCGGTAGTGCTTTATGTTATAGAACTGGCTCCAGATGAAAACTTTGTCCCTCTCGTAAGTCATAATAATAGTTGAAATGAGCTGCTATTTGTTAATGACTGTTATTAAAATGGAAATTGGAAAGATACAGGTATTCGGAAGGTAACAAACAAAAAGAATCATTATATTATGATGTTAAATCGCAGGCTTATTATTCTAAGTGATATATATATATTTTTTTTTAATATTACATTGCAATTAATTAATTGATAATACAATTAGAGTATGTAGTCATCATCTGTGCAATGGTGTAGTCCGAAAATATATACTTCGCGGGGGGGGGGGGGGGGGGGGGGGGGTTATCTGCACGAGGAGCGTTTTCTCATTGATATGAATGTGCAATCTTATGATATCGTAAATGTAAAATTTCTTATGTAAAAAATATCAAATAAGTAACACAATTTATAATAAAATGTATAGGCTAATTTCTTTAGCAGTCTAGTCGACTTGTATCGAATCACAATAATTCATAGCAATTATGCCCCCATCTAATGAGTTATCTACAAAATCAAATTGACAATATTTGATGATGGGGATCAAGATGTTGGCCCTTCGTTTAGAGCTAGTGGACAGATGGGGTCAACATCTCATCATTTTATCTCACATATGGTAGTGACTATGGTGCCAAGCTCATGTGATGGTCGTGCCGTATGATCTGTTCCCATCATAAGATCAAAATCACATCAATCATAATTCATGCATTAATTAGAGTGAGGTCCATAAAATAGAAACTGCAAATTATTTGATGGGGTTCATGTTGCAACGTTGTAGTGCAATTAATTGAATACAAGAAGCGAAAAAGGGCCAAAAAAAAAAAAGGATGGTGTGGTGGGAAGACATAAGATATAAAAGATAATGTCACTAGAATTATTGGATGGCACGAGGTATCAATCATGTAGTAGGCTGCTGCTCAAAGATGTATAGGCAATCAATTATTCAAAAAAAAGTCAAAAGTTATCTTGAATTTTGCCTTATATTTTCTGGACCATTTTTTTTGAGATCGACCCATATGAAGCATTCTCGACTCTTGCGAATTTATTTTAGTAATTAAATATCATTATATTTCTTTGTTGTTGAATAATTTTCGGCTGTTAGTTTTGAATTAGTGGCTACCGAGGAGCTGGCAATGCATGGCGAGAAATTTAAGTAGGAGCCTTTCAGCATTTTAAATTGAAAAATTAAGCAGTTTGGTGAGTTTTTTTACTAAGGCAAATTTTTTCAAATATGAACCACAAAGCTTTTTAAAGTACAATAAGGCTGTTTGTTTATGGCTTACAATTATTGATCTCATTTGTTCTAAGTACAGATATTGAGACGGCATCATTGGAGAGTTGATTTAGGAGGTTTTTATTAACCTATTAATTATAAATACTAATAGAGTAATACAATTACACAATTTTATATTTGTTTTTTTAGCTCAAGGAAGCGTGACGTACACATTCGGGCATGTCTTTGAACAGCGGCCTAAACCAGAACCCAACCCAATAGCCCATGGGCCTGTTGGGCTTAATTCTTCAAGCAAACGAAAGCTCAGTGAAACAAGGGCATTTGAAGCTAATGCCATCAAACTGCTCTTTAGTAGTGTTTAGTCTTTCAGAATCAGGGGCTCTTGTTTTCTGTGTTTAATATGATATGATGATAATAAATTCGTTTCTATTTGTGAAAACACGATTAAACAAATGGAATTTTTCCCATTTGGCTAGAAAAACCTATAAAGATAAGATATCTTTTGACAAATCACTTGACCCACATTTGTTAAAACACAGAAAATTAGAAAAACAAATATGCTAAAGTAGACAAAACTATGGTTGCACAATAATGTGAGGTTTTTTATTCTGTTTACTGTGAAAAGAAACTATGCAACGATGATTCGGCATTAAAAGTAGTGCTTTTATTTTTTTTTAAAGGGAAGAATTTAATAGGTTTGAATCGTTGAAGGTGTGAGCTTAGAAATTGGTTATCAGGCTGGCATGGTGTGATTGGGCCGAAATATGGCTCGGTTCTTTTGCAAATGCGACCCAATCGGGGTTAATTTCACTTGGCTCCAATTATTTATGGATAAGCTTTAATGTACCCCTAAGCTGTTGCAACTTGAAAGTCTAAGGAGTAAAGAACAAAAATTGAAGCCTTCAAACCAAAATCATTTTTCACAAATCAGCAGTAAAAACAAACCAAATAAAATCTAATTAAACACATAATTGATATTAAGCAATAAGTTAAGGGAAACTGAACGAATTGATGATAATTACATGTAGGCACACGAACTAATGAAGATAGAGAAAGTGTGTGTTGTAAGAGATAGTAATAAAGATGTTTTTTTTTAATTATTTTTATTAAGGTGATAAATTAAAAAGAATTTTCATACCAAATCTTGTTAACTTGAAGGGTGGAGGAAATAACGATGTGGGGCATTCAATAAACTTAGGAACTTATGGATGTTTATTAATAAATAATGGGGGCAAGGGTGAAAAAGGAAAAAAGAATTGAGAGCTGCGACAGTCATGAATCTTGGTTGGGGTTGACGTGTCAAATCAGGACTCGTCAATTAAGATATCATCGTCCCAGGATTGTATTTAGCACAAAGAGATGGTATTACACGTGTCACTTGCCAGAGCAGTGCGTGGTCAGACATCTCCGCTGCAACCACTTACAGGCTTTTTCCTACAACCGGGCGGACACATTTCCAGTTTCTAAGGGGGCATGTAACTATCTGAGTGCGAGTCTTCCGAAATCATATTCAAGATTCCATTAACACCATGACATGTGTTTTTTTTCTCTCATACTTTCCACTTGTGTCTGTCTGGACCTCATAATCCAATGGAGAATTCACTAAGCAAGCCTTCTTCTAAACTCTTAATCTTATGCAATTAATTAATTAATTAGCATCGCCAAATGTTTGTTTAACTTAGCATGTAAGCCATTGGCTGAGAATGGTAAATAAAGTTTCCTTTCAGGGTAAAAGCTTGTTTAGTCCCTATATTATGAGGTTAGTGTCTATTTAGTCCCTGTATTTTTAAAAACACCTCAAAACATCTCTGCTACTAAATATTGACACTTATGCCATTATTTTTTATTATTTTTAACTTGCTTTTACAATATTACATTTTTACAATAATGTTTCTTTTTTGAATATTAATAAAAAATTAAATTATCAAATTAAACTCAAAAATAAAATTAAAACAAAAAAGGTATATATTAATTTTTGTGGAAGCTCACGTATGTCTAAAAAATTAATATCGTAAAAAATTACATTATCAATTTTTTTAGAAAAATTAATATTTTAACTCAAGAGTGTGTTCCACAAAAATTAATATTTTTTTTATTTTATTTTATTTTTTGGTGTTAAACTGGTAATTTATTTTTTCTTTTTAATAATGTCTAAAAAAATTATTATAATAGGGTTATTTTTTTCTTTTTAATAATGTCTAAAAAATTATTATAATAGGGCAATATTATAAAAATAAGTTAAAAGGAACAAAAGATAATGGCAAAAGTGTCAATAATTTAATGATAGGGATGATTTGAGGTATTTTTAAAAATATAGGGACTAAACGGGTACTAACTTCAAAATATATGGACTAAACGAGCTTTTACCCTTTCCCCTTATCATGGAATTTAACTATAGGCCAAACAATATTAACAATGAAAAATATTTTCTGTGCTCTATGTTGATTTATTTACTCCTATGGATGAGTGTCTTAAAAAAACTAGTAATATATGTAACTTAATTTTGTTCATTTTATAATTTTATGGAAAATATGTAACTTGTGGTAAATAATTTTATGGATGAGGGTCTTAAAAAAAACTAGTAATATATGTAACTTAATTTTGTTCATTTTATAATTTTATGGAAATATGGCTTGAATTTGTACTGTAAATTTGAGGAAGCGGTGTTGCCACCTGGTTTGAAAAGTTTTGCTAAATGCTAGTAGTAGTATCGTATTTGTATTACGAAACTTTGAGCTGAAAACATTATCTACAAAAATTACAAAGTTATGGAAAGACGTGGCCACTCTCTTTGCCCATCGCTAACCCTGACAATTCGTAACCACACTTGCAATGATCCCACTCTCTGTGCTCAGCTTACGATATAATATAGATGGTTGTTGCATTAGAAGAAAATCTAGTGAATCTGAAACAGTGAAACTAGCTTTGCTGGCTTGAGAAATCTAGCAGAGTGACAACATATTCATTCAATATTAATGGCTCAAACTATGCTGCTCATGTCTGGGGTTTCCACTAGCCACGCAGGAAACTTGAAAAGAGACTCTTTAGTCACATTTCAAACGCAGATGCTGAGACCTAAGCCATTCTCTCATCTTATGTTCAACCCACTCTCTAATGAATCTTTAACTGCTGCTGCGGCTTCTTCATCATCTAAAGCTTTTTCTACTGTTGCCCTCTTCAAATCTAAAACCAAAGCTCCACCCAAGACCAAGAAGGTTTAATTTGGTTTTCTTGTTTCCGTTTTTGTTGTTGGTAAGATTGTTTTGATTTAATATTGGCCCTTAGCTAGTTGTTTATGGGTATATTTTAATTTAAACTTACAGGTTGAATCAAAGCCAAAAGTTGAGGATGGTATCTTTGGGACCTCTGGAGGATTTGGTTTTACAAAGCAAAATGAGCTCTTTGTTGGTCGTGTTGCCATGATTGGCTTTGCTGTGAGTACTCAACTACTTTTTTCCAAATTCTATACTGAAAACAACATCTGTCGCTTTGCTCATCAAAATTGTACATATATCAGTTAGATTTAGATTTATCATTTTTCTTGAAGGCTTCCAGGCTTCCTTTAGGATTTGTACCACAATTCGGACGGAGGCCCAGTAGACTTGAAAATCTAGGAGAGAAAAAGGAAAATTAAACTTCTGTTAAGATCATATTTTCCAAGGGTTTTATTAATTAATTAGCAAGCTATGTTTTGTGTAGGCTTCCTTGTTGGGTGAGGGAATAACTGGGAAGGGGATTCTAGCTCAGTTGAATTTAGAGACCGGAATTCCAATCTATGAAGCAGAGCCACTGCTTTTATTTTTCATCCTGTTCACCTTGCTTGGAGCAATTGGAGCTTTGGGTGACCGTGGTAAGTTCGTTGATGAGCCAGATGAGCCCACTGGGCTCGGAGGAGCTGTCATTCCTCCAGGCAAAAGCTTAAGATCAGCATTGGGTCTCAAGGAAGGAGGTAATTCCAATTCCCTAGTCCCTGCCTATTGTGTTTATTAACCTTTTCAGTTTATGAATTTATAATGAGTGATGCAGTGTTTATAAAGTTGGGATACTAAATTTGCGTGTTGACATCTAATGTGTCTTGGCATTAATAATTAATACATTAGTGATGGGGTTAAAAATTAATTATTATTTAATATCTGACAGAAAATACACATACCAATACTTGAGAGTAAATGCGGCTCTAAATGAGTAAAGAATTTTGAACGGTGGTATGTAATAGAATTAATACTAGTAGGCTTTTGGTAGACACCAGCACAAAAATGTTAAAAATTCCCACAATTAAAAAAAGAAAAAAGGAGAAAAACCAGCATTTTTAATGAGCAGTGGAGCTCAATTTTAATAAACCATTATTACCACTACTACAGTTCTCTTAAGTAGCCTGCTTTCATGAATCACGATTTGATGAAGTCAAGAGTAATATATTTGCTGTTTGAATGTGGAAGGTCCCATATTTGGATTCACGAAGTCAAACGAGCTGTTTGTGGGAAGATTGGCTCAGTTGGGTATTGCATTCTCTTTGATTGGAGAAATCATAACAGGGAAAGGAGCTCTAGCACAACTCAACATTGAGACTGGGATCCCCATCAACGAAATCGAACCACTTGTGCTGTTCAACGTTATCTTCTTCTTTGTTGCCGCATTGAATCCTGGAACTGGTAAATTTGTCACAGATGAAGATGAGGAGTAGATGAAACGTGGAAGCTGTTCCTGTTTACTTTATTATGATAAACTTGAATTTCCATTCAATGTAAAAGATAATATTTTGTCGTCATCTCTCTCTCTCTCTCTTTCTGTCAAATGAATCCGTGTTATTATTACTAATTCAAGCAGAAGAACTAACGCATTCTTGCATTTCACCTAGTGGGTTTGGGCCTTTCGACTTTAGGCCACGGCCCACAGTTGGGCAAGTGATTTTGTTCGTACAGACGCGCTTTAGTTAAAAACTTTCCAAATATATCGTAGTAATCTATAGAGCCGACAAAACATGTCATCGGATCGTGTTCGTATCGTGTTAGTTTTGAGTTGTGTTAAATTTAACTTGATTTAAACCCGACTCATTTAATAATTGTGTCAAAATATTGAGATTCAAATTCGATACGAAAAAATAATCGGGTTACCCAATAACCCACTTAATATCTATATATTAAATAAAGTTGCGTCAAATATTTATATACTGTCATACATACATACATATATACATAATTTATCGATATTATAAAATATACATATCTACCAAAATATTACACATTTACACTATTGAGGTTTTAATTATATATATGCAAATAATATTATATATCAATATTATAAAATATACATGTCTACTAATATTTTACGTATTTACACTATTGAATCTCTAAGTGTATTTAAAATTTTATAAATAAAACACTATGTTTATATTCATCATTTTAAAGAATAAAAATAAAAGAGAAAATCATCTATAATATTTGAGTTTTAATGATAAAAACCTGTAAATTATTTTAAAATAGAAAATATAATCGGATCATTGATCGGGTAAATGGGTCAAGAATTTTAACTCTAACCCGAGACGGAAAAAAATCGTGTTGACCCAGACCTGACTCATTTAATAATCGTGTTAAATTTGACGATTCATACTCATTTATTTATGTCGTGTTCGTGTCGGGTAATTAAGTCGTGTCAAATTTTGCCAGCTCTAGTAATCTAGCATTTATTTATTTTTATTATTAGCATTTAAATTTTTTAAAAACAATTCATGATTCTAAAACTTTTATCTTTTTCTGGGAAAAAGAATTAGATAGAGTTATGTGATGCGCTTATATGTTGTCCTGTCTGCAACTTTCTACATAAAACAGTAAAAATAATTCATTTATCCAACAGTATCAGTTCAATTATTACTAGTCAAATTATCTATCCTATCCTTTTTTCTTTTTACTTTTTTATAAGAATGCATTTCATTCGAAATCACAATAATAGCCAACAATAAAAAGATTATATTTGGCTTAATTACAATATACATGATAAGACTTAAAGACTAAGTTTAAGTTATGATGATTCCCAATAATAAAATACAATTACATAACTGCAAACATTACAAATCTCTAATAACTAAGAGAAGAAAAAAGATTTCACAAATTAAAATAACTTAAGCATCAAAGGAATTTTGTAGAATTTGACCCAATTTACTTATCTCAGTTAATACGAGGGAAACAAAAATACGAGGCATATTAGATTAAGTACAACAAAAATACAAAGTAGTTTAACACTTCTTACAAAATTAAATCTTGTAAGATCACATTAGGGTTTTTTTTTTTCTTAAATTGTAAAAACTAATTATATTCTGTCCTTGGCTCACCCAATGACCTAAATGGGTCCTAAAACTGCCCTCAATCATTAAACTTTGAATAAACCAAATGAAAAATAGAAAATTTGAATATCAATCAATATACGAAACTTACCCCACTGATCAAGTTTTTTACAGAGTCGTATGATGGGCAGACAACCAACCTCATTAATAGAAGACGATCATACGTGTCACATAAACACAGGACCACCGACATAAATAAACAGATAATTAATTTCATAATCCGAAAATAGTTCAGCAATTAATTTGCTTTTCCTTTCTTTTTTTTCTTTTTTTTTTTTTGGGATGGACAAACCGCATAATTTTTTATAATGAAAAGATATGATACTTCTTACTATTTGTTATTATTATTATTTTAGAGAAAAAAAAAATTATAATTAGAAGCTTCAATGTTTCCGTTATAGCCCCCGTGAAACTAGCAAGTAAAGGATAAACAAAGAGCCACCTCCATCTCCGCTCTCAGCTTTAACTTTCTGTTTACCCCTGCAATATTTCGAAGAAACTGCTTAAACTCACCCGATTCAGACGGTTATGCGTTTTTTTTTTCCCTTTTCATCCGCTACTTAACGGTTGCCTCCTCAGTTCGGGTTAGCTTCGAGGCAGTTGATTCAATTGTTTTGCTCAGTTGTTAAGCTTTGCTCGAGTCACAGACACGATCAGAGCCGTTGATTTGTCTGTGGAAACCAAAATAAGAAAAAAAAATGGAGGAATCTGTGTATGTTAATGGAAGTCACCATCACTCCTTTTCTTCATCGATTTCTCAAAGACATGTTAGCTACAGGTCTCTATTCTGTCTCTTCTCCATTACTCGCGCAATTTATGTTTTTGGATTTTTTTTCGTTTAATTTAATTGGGAATTTTTAAAAATCTGCTTTGTGCAGTAATTTCTGGGCCCTGTTTGAATGGTTTAATTAATGGCTTAACTCGGTAAAGCTTTGCACTTTAAGTTTAGATTAGCGGAACGGCTGTGCTGATGGCAATATTGGCAATTGAATTGAAGTATGGAAACACAAATGAAGAGTAAAAAGCTACTTTTTGTGATTTCCCACTAAAAAGTTTTTTACTAGTTGTAAAACTATTTTAGCTAATTGGGGTTGAGTAGTTTTGATAGACCCTGCTCTATAGTTTTAGATTGTTTGAACTCGATCAAGCTCGAAATTTCTTGATATCTGCAGTTTTGGTGATCTCGTAAAAGTTCAGATGAGTTGCAATTTGAATGTTTTAATTGATGGCTTATGCAATATATGGCTGATATTCTTAATTGTTGGTGAGAATTTCAAGTGGGATGTTTGAAGATGTTGTTTTCTTTACCTGATTGACAAAGTATAGTCCTTTGTTTCTTGACTACTCTATTGCTTAAAATGTTCATAGCTTAAAGCTTATGGGGTCAATCATTGGTTACGGGTTTTCCGGATTAGTGAAAAATGGTTCCATTAACTTTTTGATGACCGTGGAAAGGTGCCTAGTCATTTGTGTCTTTGATGGGCTTTGTGGTAGTCTTGTTTGTCT
>NW_006262201.1:37368656-37395103 GCF_000493195.1 Citrus x clementina | reverse complement strand
ATTTTGAGTGAAATGCAGTGGATACTGGCTGATTTTAGGCTTTTGCAACTAGTTGTAGAGATGTTTGTTTTTATTAGATGCTTGACATAGTGGTACCTTGAGCTTTTAGTGAGTAGTAACATGGTGCTAGGATCGATAGCCTTAATATTTTTTCTGAAATTATAACATTTGATGCGTATTTAGATATGTTGATCTTGGGAATCTAAGTGTATGTGTAGCAACTTAATGTTCTTCAAGTTACTCTGTAGTTTATGTAAAATAAAAGAGGTTTATATGTGTTCATGAATTCTCTCTTGCTTTTGTATTGATTACTTATATCTAACCTGGTTGGTGGACAACTATGTATAACAAAATGGAAAGGTTGAATCTCCAAGAAATGTCAAGCTTTAGCATAATCAGATAATAGATATTTTGAGTGAAATGCAGTGGATACTGGCTGATTTTAGGCTTTTGCAACTAGTTGTAGAGATGTTTGTTTTTATTAGATGCTTGACATAGTGGTACCTTGAGCTTTTAGTGAGTAGTAACATGGTGCTAGGATCGATAGCCCTTAATATTTTTCCGAAATTATAACATTTGATGCGTATTTAGATATTTTGATCTTGGGAATCTAAGTGTATGTGTAGCAACTTAATGTTCTTCAAGTTACTCTGTAGTTTATGTAAAATAAAAGAGGTTTATATGTGTTCATGAATTCTATCTTGCTTTTGTATTGATTACTTATATCTAACCTGGTTGGTGGACAACTATATATAACAAAATGGAAAGGTTGAATCTCCAAGAAATGTCAAGCTTTGGCATAATCAGATAATAGATATTTTGAGTGAAATGCAGTGGATACTGGCTGATTTTAGGCTTTTGCAACTAGTTGCCCTAAGGCAAGTTACTTTGTTCTTTTTGGCCAAATGATTGCCATTTGTTAACATTTTGTAATTTACAAATAAGTAATTTATGTTCCATAGTAGTATTGTTCTGTAAAGGGTAGTGTTATTCATCTATCTTGTTTACCAATTATTCTATATTTCTATTTAATAGCTGAGTTGGCATTAACATGAAATTCATTACAAATTCTGCAGCATCCACTTGACAATGTCAAATTGGTTGCGATTCATTGGGATGAAAATATTGGTAATCAGAAAAATAGTATTCTTTTGAAAATTCAAATAATCATATTGAATGTTTCAGAATTTCATAGCTTATGTAAATTGTGCATTTTTTCAAAATTAAACTATCAACAACCTGTAACAAATGGAACCTGTCACTTGTTACATGCTTCTATTTGGACTTATCTTCAACTTTTTGTGATTCTTGGTTTTCAGCTTCCCATGTTTTGATGATATCAATTGAAGGCAAGTTGGGGAATCAGAGTTTTATTATTGGACCTTTATGCTTGATAGGACCACTTTAGAAACCACATAGAATCGATCAGTTAATCAACTGTTCTCACTGTCTGAATGCACATACTTTTCATTTTTGCTACTGGAAGCTGGCATTAAATTCAATATTTTGATATTCATTAGGAAGGGAACCAAATATTAGCAATCAATTCTAAGGTGTCTGATGATATCTTGGAACCCAATGTCTGTATTCAATGTATCACCTACTTTCCTTGACGTTATGATGCCTTCCTTAGCTATTATCTTATCATCTAAAGGGAAAGTATTAAGATCTATTGTATTTCTGTTTCTTGCTTTGAATGACTGGTAGACTGAGTTAGAAATACCAAGAAAAATTGGGTATTCTAGATTAAAGTTGAATTTTCTTTGGTTTTTCAAAACGTAGTTGGATTTATTTTATTTTATAGAAAATCTTGATTTTATTTATAAAGAGAGAACATGACACCGGGTTTTTCATGCAGCTGTGGTTCTTGTGGGTATGAGCTAAACCTTAGCTCTTGTAATAGAAACATCTCATCTATTGGATTAAAATACGGAAAATCTATGAAGCGAGGGATAATATCGTTCGTAGACATAGATGAGAGCAGATTTACTCAAGTTGATGAGTTGCAATGCATACCCCACTTCTCCAAAAACTCGTGGGGCATTTTGCGCCATAGAACCAAACTTCTCTGCCGTAAGTGTGGTAACCCTATTGGAATTGCTTATACCGACAAAACCTCAGCATACTCACCCAAATCAAATGGATCAGATTCACCTTCAGTCCCTGGTGCTTCTGGTCGTAGAAAATATGATGTTAGAATACGTGCCTTACAGCCTTCATCCAGTGAGGAATCTGGCATTCCACTCTTCTCATGATAATACGGCTTGAGCTTCTTCATCATTTGTGATATATGAATGGCATTGGCAACGTTATACTAAGAATTTTCTCTGCGTGGTTATTTTTGTATAGACGCTTTTGAGTCCTTTTGTTTTATATTTATTTTTGTCTTTGTATTTACCTTGTTCTATAAGATCTATATACTGAAGTATCAGAAACTTGAAGTGAGAGAAAAACTGTGGAGTTAGAAGGGAGTTGAATTAATTGTCGATAGAAGTTAGAAAGCAGCTTCCAGTTCGAGTGTAAAAGATTGTGATATATGTTAAATTTGAGTTGAATGACTGAAGAGCTTAAAGGAGCATTAGCTTTTGCAGCATTTTTCTTTTTTTTTTTCATGAGCAATTAGCTAGTGGACTGTGGCAAATTGCCAAATTCATGATAACGTTCTTAGAAATCTGCTGAGGGTTGGAAGAAAATTTCTCTTTATTAACGCGCATGAGTGGACTTATACTATCCGATTAGAGCGTAGTTAGCGGATTCCGAAACTCTTATTATGATAGATCACAGCTGGTTTAGGAATGAATATGAAAATGCTGTGAGTGTGTAAATCTCATTATTCTAAAACGAAAATTATTGCGAGGTCCCTGTTATTTTAACTAGGATAAAAATGCCCCCACTCCTTGACCGGCTGCTATAAACAATTAAACATTAACATTTACCTTTTTAGAACATGAAATATAGATATAAGGTGACGCTGACACTGAGGTTAATTCTAATTTTGATTTTTTAGAGAAAGAGATCAATTCTGATAGAAATTGATTGATACAGCTTAGACGTGTGGGTTGTGGATATAGTATTTTAGGTTTTGATATGACGAATGATGAAATGTTTGATCTTCAAACCTCACCGTTAGCGTTAACAGAGGTAATCTAACAACTCTGATCAAGAATAAATGGATTGATCCGTGAAGAATGAACAATCTTTGAAAGCAATTTTTCTTGTGCACCGTTACCTCTAAGTCAGCGCGGCGGATAATATGTAATTGTCTTACAGAACCTTCCAATCATTTGAACTTAAATATAAAAATTTTAAATATAAAACTAGCATCCGAAAATTATACGAACCAAATCTTCAAATCAAATAAACCACGACACTCAAGCTCTAAATTGGAAATTGAAAGCACGACAAGTCGTCCCGTCCCATAGCATACCACCAAACAAAATTTGCCAAGTAGGTGATCGTACATTTCATTGCTTGTATGACTGCGTTTTTTTAATGGACTGTTCATTAAGTTACGATAACATATGTCTGGAATTTCCGAAAATGTCACCAATATCAATAGTAGTTGAGGAGTATACGTTAGGTAAGATGAGTTGAACTTGCAAAGTCAATTTTTCCAAATTCTAACTTGTTTTAAGAATAGTCAGGACTACAGTGTAGGCGATGCATCAATTTTTCAGTGTAATTATGGTATCCGGCTGCGCCTTGCTCCTACCAAAGATGAATATAAAATATTCATAAAACCAAAAATTTGTATTTTGACTTGTCGTTGCGCCTACTAATCAATCAATCAAATATCAAGTACCTTGTAAAATTCCACTTTTCATCACTATATATATTTATAAGGGGAGGGGTTAAAGTTATGTTATCACAGTTGTATGTTATTACAGTTGGATTCAATCATTAAATTTAGTCTACAATTATTATTAAAATTAAATTTAATGATTGAATCCAACTTTAGTACCATACAACTGTGACACTATAATTAAACCCTTATAAGAAAATCTCTATGTAACATACACACTTCACAAGAACCATATAAATTATGAGTCATACAATTTACGTGATTGTTGTAAAATGTGTATGTTACGTGAAATGTAACATAGCATTTGCCTATTTATAAACCATGCTTCATCTCTCAATAATAATTTCTCACATCAGGAGTTTATCTTCTTGTCTCCATGATGAAGCTCCCTCACCCTCACATCTCTTTCTTTTGCTTGTGTATGCTATTGTCATCTTCGTGTGCTAGTATTAGTATAATCAGCCCTGTCTCTGCTGAGAAACCTTGTGATTTTCCAGCGATCTTTAACTTGGGCGACTCGAATTCGGATACTGGTGGATTGGCCGCCGCTTTTTCTCCGCCAAACTCGCCTTATGGCGAGACTTACTTCCACATGCCGGCGGGTAGATTCTCCGATGGACGTCTCATCATCGATTTCATCGGTACCACTTTGCTTTACCTTCATTTTCAGCTGATTTATCACAATGCCTTGAAAATTTCGTCCACTGAATTTTTGCTTGACGGATAATTGGTAGGAGTAAGAATTAAAAATTAATGATTGTGGGCCCGGGGATTTTAAGTTTTTGCAACATGTTTTTCCCAAACTAGCCTCGAAAAAGCTACTTTATGCACGTGGGGGGAATTGTACCAAAAAATTCTGACATCAATTAAAAGTTTTGAGCGTCGTTGATACCGACACATTGCTAATATATACGGGGAGCTTTAAGTTATAATAATTGTAATCGGATATTGTTTATGTAAACCACGTAAAATTATATAATTCATAATTTATGTAGTTTACGTGAAAAATATATGTTACAATTATTATAATTTAGTATTTATTATATATATATATATATATATATATTAATATAAATTTTATTATTATAAATTTTATTTAATAAACTGTACCAAATAGAGTCTAAAATACCTTACCTTAAGCTTATTTTATTGGCCATCAATTCCAAAAATTTAAGATAATCAGTATGTTATGTGTGCGTAATAAGTTGCATGCATGGCATATGTCCGTAGTTTTCAACATGTGAACTGGAGCAATACTATCCGTGGATTTGTTTTTCCATGTTGCTGCAAAGTCATCGCTACATCGGATTATCAGTACTGCTCGGCTTACGTAACATGTGAATTTCGACAATAAAAAAACAGTACTATAAACTAAAATTACTAGTAAAATCATGTCACGTGTTTGTAACTTTCTACACGATTGTAAATTCAAAATAGATGCACATAGCTGAAGATTTTGTTGGATTAAAATATGCACCAACGGATGTGCTCTTGATTTTTTTTTTCCTAATTCTTTCCCTAGTTTAATTTTTTTTTCTTTTACTTGCGAATTGAGCCTTTGCTCAAGAGAATTTGATATTTCACCAATTTAACTGAAAAAAAAAATGGAAATTTCAGCTCAGAGCTTTGATCTGCCATATATCAGCGCATACCTTAACTCTCTAGGAACCAACTTCAGTCATGGAGCAAATTTTGCCACAGCAGCATCAACTATTAGACTACCAACCAGAATCATACCCGGTGGCGGATTTAGTCCTTTTTACTTGGACGTGCAGTTGCAACAATTCAGTCAATTCAAAAACAGGTCACAGATTATCAGAAATCGAGGTTAGTTCCATAAAACATGAATTGTCTTAGATATCATCAGGGGCGGATTCACCTTAGGACCAGTGGGGACTAAAACCCCCACTGGAAATTTTTTTTTTTAATAATTAATTTAGTTTTCTTAAAATTCTCAATAATTTTTTCTAAAGCCCCCACTAATTTATAATCAAGCCTATAATTTTTTCTAAAGCCCCCAGTGAATTACTATGCTGTCTCCGCCCCTGGATATCATCCAACTTGTTTTATATATTATGCCTTGATTGGATCTTTTTTGCAGGAGGAATATTTGCAAGTTTAATGCCGAGAGAGGAATATTTTTCCAAGGCTCTATACACCTTTGATATCGGTCAGAATGATCTTGGTGCTGGCTTCTTTGGTAACATGTCTGTGGAGGAAGTTAATGAATCTATCCCTGATATAATCAACAAGTTCTCAGCAAACGTTAAGGTATTTTGGCCAGTAACTAAAGCCAAGTTTATGACTATACATAGTATGCTTCAGTTTAAAGTACAACAGCTAAGATCTTTGATTACTGTACATTTGGGCTTGGGCATCTTGATTTTACTTTTACTTTGCATTAAAGGTAAAAAGCGTGAGCACCTCAATTCCTAATGGGCTCTAATAGTGAAGTTGTGTTGATTTGCAGAACATATACAACTTGGGGGCTCGATCATTTTGGATCCACAACACCGGGCCAATCGGTTGCTTGCCCTATATTTTAGCCAATTTTCCCTCAGCTAAGGACTTTGCTGGTTGCGCAAAGCCTTACAATGAAGTAGCCAAGAATTTTAATCTCAAACTGAAAGAAGCTGTAGTTCAACTGAGGAAAGATTTTCCTTCAGCTGCATTTACATACGTGGATGTCTACTCCGTCAAGTATTCTCTATTCAGGAATCCCAAAAGATATGGTAGTTAGTCATATGAAGGCTTGGGTTACAAGTTTAATGCGTCAAGTTGCATGTTTTTTATTTTCAGTCACGTGTTAAATTGTTTATTACTATAATGAACCGCAGGATTTGAGCTTCCAACGGTAGCTTGCTGTGGCTATGGTGACAATGAGTACAATTACAGTGGTACTGCTGAATGTGGACAATTGGCTACTGTCAATGGCACTCAATTCATTGTTGGTTCTTGTGATCGTCCCTCAGTTCGTGTAAACTGGGATGGAATCCACTACACCGAGGCTGCTGCTAAGTTTGTGTTCGACCGAATCTCAACTGGAGCTTTCTCAGATCCTCGTATTCCATTGAAGATGGCATGTCGCAGAGCTTTGATTGATTAATTTAGAAGCCATATGCTGGTGCATATGCACGTGAATAAACAATATGCTTTCACTCTCATCGAATTTAATTAATAAATTGTTGGACGGCTATTATTTTTAATAAACTGCACGCACTGCTTTGTACCCAACGAAAATCATATAAACCCAGGATTTTTTTCGTTGCTATCAAATAAAATTTAATCGTTTTATATACTTTTAATTATTAGCATTTAGCAAACTTTTGCGGCCATGTGTCCCACAAGGATTTGGCCTGACGGTGTTCAAAGATGTTCATTTAGTTTCCGGTCACCCAAGTTGAAAATTGGACTTTACCAGCCATCTCACCTTTTTCAAAAAATTAATAATTAAAAAAATATATATTAGGGTAACTACAGTCTGCAGGCATACCAAAATTGATCAATAATAAAACAATAAATGGGTTGATCCATGAAGAACAATCTTTGAAAGCAATTTTTTTATGTTCACCCTTACAAAGGTAAGCTAGCTGATGGATAATATATAATTGTCTTATAACAACTTTCAATCTTTTGAACTTAAAAATTAAAGTTTGAATTTTAAACTATCATCCACTAATTACGTAAACCTAAGCTCCAAATTAAACGACGACGCTATCGAAATTGGAAATTGCAAGCAGGACAAGTCGTCCCATCCCTAGCGTAAGCCCAACCAAAAATCCAAAACTTGCCGAGTAACAATCGTTTAATCGTACATCTCGTTTAACGGGCCCTGGTTGGGCCAAGCCTTAGCCTGATCTTATAATTGAAATAAAGGGCATTGATCTTCGAAAAGTTTGACCCTTCAAATTAAAAGTCGCCTCTAACTTTGCTATCATCGGGTCAAGATCGATTGGTTTAGAAAAATTGAAGTGAATAGTGGTAAATCCCACAGTGACAAAATAATTAAGAACTAAAGGCTTGATATATATACTTACAGATTTAACTTGTGTGAACGCCTGTGCACAAGGGAGTACGAAATAGGGTCAATTTGGCCTTGTCTTACGTGCGCTCGTGCGTCCAGCGTGTACAAATCGATCTTGGCTGGTTTGGTCGTTTGGTGTAACCGCGCTCTCCAAATTTGAACTACTAAAAGGCTGTTATAAGGATGAACGTGGCAGGCTTGATTTAAATGTCAAAAATTAATTTAGGATGTTGAATTCTGAAAGTAGTGCATGTTCTTGGACCAAATTGCCCCCCACTAATTCTGTAAATCGGCAACATACTAAAATCCAAGTGATTTTTTAAGTAAATACTCTCTAATTTTATGTTTATGTATAATAAAATTCATTGGAAGTAGTGAGGTTGTGCTGCCAACATTGTTAAGAGACAAACCCCAATATAATTTAAGTGCCATTGAGAAAGTAAGATGCTAAAAGGGTGGGAATCAAAGCGAGGGCCTCTCAACCACGCTCATGTCTATCTCCTGTCAAGAATGTTCCCCAAACACATATTAGGAAGTACTCTTAGAAAGATGGAAAATGCTACTGACCCCGAGTTAAACCCCGGATCAAATCCTAAAATTAATCCAAACAACGCCGTTTCAACTTTTTTATTTTTTGTTTTCAATCTCATTAAAACGACGTCATTTTGACTTAGATAAGGCAAAACCAATGGCAGCCCCAAATTGTCTTCTCTTCCTCTTCATCTCACAACCTTTGGCGTTGTATTCCTCTTCCTCTTCGTTTCACAGTTCACAGCCACCACCACTGACAACCACCACCGACAGGCACTGCCAGCTACCATCACGCATACCCAACCATCGGCACCACCACCACCGACGGTCCTGTCTCTGCTTGATTTTCCAGCAATCTTTAATTTTGGACTCCAATTCAGATGCTGGACGATTGGCTGCTTTTACTCCCCGAAACTCGCCTTAGGGAGAGAACTACTTTCACAAGCCATCTCAGAGTTTTTCCAATAGACGCCTCATGAGTGATTTCATTGGTATCACATTGCTATATATACTTCATTTTCAGCTTATTATTTAATTTTGGTTGGTTGTTCAGGCATTCAAAATTATGCATTTTGACTTGAAATACCGGCTTATTTTGTTGGTAATTAATTAGTAAAATTATTTATGGTACTTCTATTAGGAGTCTGAAATGCCTTAATTTATTAACCATCGATTCATTTCCAAAAAAAAAAAAAAGTGCTAAAACGCTATTATCTGTCAATAATAAGTTGCATACATGAAAGATCATGCAGAAAATACGTTTATACTTTACAAAATGCGGATAAGAGCAATACACAAGTGTTTTGGTGCAAAACCATCTCTATATCAAATTATCAGTGTTGCTTTCAATATGTAATGTCTAGTAATATCATGTCATGTGCTCGTAACCATATATAGGATTGAAAAATGAAAATAAAAGTATACATATAAAGATTTTGGTTAGATTGAAATATTGATCACAGAGGTGTTGATTTTACGGACCACTCTCCTTCTCAATCTAGGACGACCCGGGTCACTTTCGTTGCGAAGTTTTCCTGTTCGGTCTTTTTCAATAAGTGGTCCGCTGCAGGCTAACAATCCTCGTTGTCAAGACTTACGATTGATTGAAGCAGCCAGGGCGGAACAAGCCAAGCCAATCTTGACTGGAGGGGCCAAAAAAATTTTTCAACCCTATAAAATAAATATTTTTTTAATAAATGTTTATTTTAATATAAATATTAAGCAATAAATTATTATTATTATTGTTATTATTTTATTATTTTATTTTACAGCGGCCATGCCCCATGGCAGTCCCTTAATAGATCCGCCCCTGGAAGCTGCTATTGAACATGGTGCAAATTTTGCCACAACATCATCCATTATTAGACTACCAACTTCAATCATACGTGGTATCAGTGAATTCAGTCCTTTTCGCTTGGACATGCAGTTCCAATAATTCAAACAATTCAAATCCCGGTCATAGATAACCGGACAACAAGGTAATTAATTAATTATTTGAGCTAATTGCATGAACCCTTAATACTGATTGGAATAATTTGTTTTCGATATTACATCCTTAATTTGATCGATGATCATTTTTACAGGAGGAGTCTTTGACAATTTAACGTCCAAAGAGGAATATTTTTCCGGAGCTTTATACACTTTTGATGTTGCGCAGGATGATTTTACTTGCTGCTTTATTTGCTACCATGTCTCTTATCAAATATTGAGGTAACCGTCAGACAAGAAATGCTACATTGTAGTCGCTCTCAGATTACTAAAGTCTACAGCGGGGTAGTTTTGTTGATGCAAAGTATATACTGATATACAGTTCAGGAGGTAGGTCATTTTGGATTCACAACTTAAGATATTTAGATTGTTTGGGTTTTATTTTCTGGTAAGGTACTGTTTGGAATTATGGTGCTGCGCAAAAAATTATAATGATAAAATAAAAGTTAATAATATGTAGTAATTATAATTTTTAAATAATAATTTTAATAAAATTAATAAAGATATAATAAATTTTTCATCATATAAATATAAAACTAAATCAATTTAGTTTATAAACAACAATATTAAGTTTACCAAATACTTTAATACCATAGGTTAAAAAATTATAGCCGTCTAACATCAATTCTAAATAGGGCATAATTCTCCCTTATCATCAATATTGAAGGATTATGGGAATTGTGTAAACCGCTTACAATGAATTAGCTCAGTTTTTCAATCTCAAGTTGAAGGAAGCGGTAGTTCATCTCGGGAAAGCTTTTCCTTCAGCTGCATTTACATACGTTGATGTCTACTGCATCAAGTAGTACTGCGTGTTCAAAGAACCCAATAAATACGGTAAGTCAATAAGTCACACCTAACATTAATTTGTTTACAAAGTAATGCAAACAAGGACACGCATACTATCGATAAGAAGAGTTCTTTTTTTTTTTTTCTTTCTTTAATATATATCTAGTAACTGATATATAGTTGAAATATGTATTTATAAAACACGTGAAACCCCTGCACTGGAAAAGTTCTGTTTATTTATATTTAGCTATCATATGCTTGATCCTACAGGTTTCTGAAAAATTTAACGCAGGATTTGAGCTCCCGTTTGTAGCTTGCTGTGGCTATGGTGACATTGGGTATTACAACTATAGTGTCAAGGCATTCACGTTGATTGTGGAGGAGCAGGTAATGTCAATAGCTTTAATGTTTTAGTCGATTCGTCCAGTAAACTGGGATAGAACTCACTACGCCGGGGCTGCTAACAAGTTTGTTTCAAGAAAAATTCTCTGAATCCTCCTATATTCCCAAGAGTGGCATGCAGGCCGGCTCAAGGCTGATCCAGTCGAAAATATTTTAGTTAAGGCATCTTAATTTTCCAATAAAATAAGAACAGTCCTACCATCACTCGCTGGCTATAAAGAGGACACGTATACTAATATTTTGCAAACCCATCCAAAGTTCCGGTTGAATTGTGAATTTTGGCATTTGGTTTTTGACGGTACGGGGAATTATTATTCTGCTATGACTTAATGGTCACGGATTCGGGCATCATTTGCTGTTTTAATGAAAAGTGTTTTTTAGATATAAAAATATATATCATTATTTTTTAACGCATATAGGAGAAGAGACTAGAGACAGTTGTAGCCAAGATTGGAGTAAAACGCATCATATTTAAGGCTGGTAAAGGGGAAAAACAAACAAACAAACAAACAGATCCAAAATCCCATAAAAATTATACTAATTTTTGCACTTGACAGCATGGCGATTAGCGATCCCTGCCGAGGTAATATTTGTAAGGAACCCGTGGCAATTAGCATCTAAGTTATATCATTAGAGAATGGGATCAAAATGTCAAACATAATTGAAGTTAAAAGAAAGAGTAATGATGCACGTACAAAGTGAAGGTGATTTATGATATTCTCTTTAAAAATAAATAATAATAACTATCTTTCTAACTGAGTCTGTTGAGTAAGTAAGAGAGATAAGTAAGTGGGAAGCATGTGAAAAATATATATATTATTTTAAAGCCCATTATTTTTTACTTTTGAACATTACTTAGCTTATAAATAGAGGTTTCGTTTGCACTCTCTTCAATTCTCAGTCTAATTGAGAAGTGAGAGAGTAAAGAATTGGAGATTGGGTGTATTGAGAATTTAGGTAATGAACTAAAATACTTCAATATTTGTAATAAAGTATGATCACTTCCATTATGCAGCAGCTCCCTAGCAATGGCATCTCTCTCTTTTGCTTCTTCTGTATGCTACTTTCTTCTTCTTATGCTAAGCCTAGAATAAGTAGCCCCGCCTTTGCTGCAAATAGTTGCAATTTCCCAGCAATCTTTAACTTCGGGGACTCCAATTCAGATACCGGTGGGATCTCTGCTGCTTTGTATCCTATTAACTGGCCATACGGCCAAACTTACTTTCACATGCCGGCCGGCAGATTCTCCGATGGCCGTCTCATCATTGATTTCATTGGTATCCTTTAGCTATTTTCATTTTTATCCTATATAAGCTACTTTAATTGCACCAACTATAGAGTGTATCATATTGCTTATTCGTACGTAAATATTTTGATTCTATACTATTGTATATTATGATTCAAAATTCTCTAAGTGATCTGAGCTGTGAAACTAGTAGTTGGTGATTTCATAGTTAATAAAATAAAACGTAAGAAATATATTTTATTAACCGCAGATGAGTAATAATGTACGCGTATCTGATTTTTTTTTTTTTTTTTGCGGAGCCCAAATTATAATTAAGTTTATATCAAGATTATAAGATCCTAACCCTTTTATTTCATTTTATTTTATTTTTCAGCTGAGAGTTTCGGATTGCCGTATCTCAGCGCATACCTTGATTCGGTAGGGACCAATTTCAGTCACGGAGCAAATCTTGCCACCGGAGGATCAACAATTAGAGTACCAGATAGAATCCTACCAACCAATGAAGGATTCGGATTCAGCCCTTTCTACTTGGATATCCAATTATCACAATTCATGCTGTTCAAATCCAGATCACAGATGATCAGACAACGAGGTTATTTAATTCATCTAAGTGCATGAACCCTCAATATGAATATTGGAATAGTTATTTTCATATATTAGAGCCTTAATTTGGTCGATGATTTTTTTGGCAGGAGGAATCTATGCAAGTTTAATGCCCCAGGAGGAATACTTTTCCCAAGCTTTATACACTTTCGATATTGGTCAGAATGATTTTACTGCCGATTTGTTTGCTGACATGCCTATAGAGAAAATCTATGCCTCTGTCCCTGATGTAATCAACAGTTTCGCATACAACGTTAAGGTAACCTTCACATGAGAAATGCTATGCTACAGTTTATTATATCTCTTTATTTGATGATCATATCTGTAAACAAAACATGAGGTGTGGGTTAATTTGTTGATGCAGAGTATATACAATTCCGGAGGGAGGTCATTTTGGATTCACAACACAGGACCTTTGGGTTGCTATGCTTTTGTTTTTTTAGATTCTCCTTCAGCACCAGCGTTGAAGGACTCTGCGGGCTGCGTAAAGCCATACAATGAATTAGCTCAATATTTCAATCTCAAGTTGAAGGAAGCTGTAGTTCAACTCAGGAAAGCTTTTCCTTCGGCTGCATTTACTTATGTTGATGTCTACTCCATCAAGTACTCCCTATTTAAGGAACCCAAAAAATATGGTACGTCAGTAAGTCACACAACCTACGGTATCGAAGAAGTGCGCATAACCCACACTGCATGAAGATCTTAATTGTTTTTTTTCCTGTTTATAACTTCACGTATTTACATAATTCAGGCGTCCGTACTGAGAATGTGTTTCGTCCTTTTCCTTTCTGAAGAATGTTGTAATGCAGGATTTGAGCTTCCATTGGTAGCTGCTGCGGGTATGGTGGCATTGACAAGTACAACTTCAGCCTTAATGCCGTATGTGGAGCATCAGGTCTTGTGAACGGCACCAAAATAGTTGTGGATTCGTCGTGCGACCGCCCTTCTGCTCGAGTAAGCTGGGATGGAGTTCACTTCACAGAGGCTGCTAACAAGTTTATTTTCGACCAAATCTCAACTGGAGATTTCTC
Organism: Citrus x clementina; assembly: GCF_000493195.1. Classification (NCBI taxonomy): domain Eukaryota; kingdom Viridiplantae; phylum Streptophyta; class Magnoliopsida; order Sapindales; family Rutaceae; genus Citrus; species Citrus x clementina. Next base: position 37,381,187 of record NW_006262201.1, on the reverse strand, counting down.
AGATCCTCCTATTCCCCCAAATATGGCATGCCACAGAGAGGGCCAGCTCAAGGCACTTGGCCAAAATGCTTTAGTCAATATTTCTTAAATCTTGCTCAGAAAAGAATGATCACGTCCATGTACAAAAAGCACTAAAAACAGAGTGTAACTTGAGTGCTTCTTAGGGCATTAATGATGCCAAAAATAAATAAATAAATAATCATGAATAAATAAATGATTTAAAGCCGTAAGAAGAACTTTATTGCCATGGAGAAGATCATTCTAAGTATACTATTGTCTCATTCTAAGTAAATTAATCCTGCAATATTCATTAATAGGTCTTTGGCCTAGTGGGTAGGGATGGCAATGGGGTGGGGTGGGGGTGGGGAGGCTTACCCCATTCCCCACCCCGTTATAAATTTTTGCCTCCATTCCCCACCCCATTCCCCAATAAATTTAGTGGGCCGGGGATGGAGAATTCCCATGTGGGGAATGATTTCCCCATCCCCACCTCATTCCTCATTTATCTATTTTATAATATGTATAAATACATTATTTTAGTAAGTTAAAAATTAGAGACTTAAAATAAAATCATCATCATATTGTAAAGTATTTAAATTTTTTTAAAAAAATATCTAAAAGTTTGAAACAATATCATAAAATGATATTAAAAGTGGAAAATATTTAAAGAGCGTAGCACCTTAAAAGAGAAAAGAAAATATAACAATGTTTCAGAATTGAAAAATATTATAGGATTTTCTTTCATTCATATATTGTTTATATTGCATAAAAATTAAAAAAATTATTAATTGACATTATAATTGATAAAATAAAAATTATTAAATAAGAATTAAAAATATATTTATATATAATGGGGATTGGGGTGGGGGTGGGGTGGGGAGTACAAAATCAAACCCCACCCCATTAAGAATTTAGGGATTATTTTCCCCTCACTCCCCTCCCCATTCCCCAAAAATTATTTAAAATTTATCCCATATGGGGTGGGGATCCATGGGACCCCAAACCCGTGGAGAATTTTGTCATCCCTACTAGTGGAAGAATTCTTGCACTGTTCGAATCTCCATAAAAATATTATGAGGTTAGTTTCAGTTTTTTTTCAATTATCAATAATTGAGTGGAGCGGACATACAATTATATAATATATGTTTGTAAATATTAATTATAATATCTGATGTAATATCAATAATAGTAATGTATAACAGTATTAAAAAAAATCCCCCAATATTCTAATCAGTCTCGGAAATGGAAAAAATTCTTCTAACGTAAAACTTCATCATAGATTGCGGGCGATAAACCATTTTCAGTTTCGTAACGCCACGTGGGTTAATGAAACAAAATTAATGTACCACCCTGAGTTCTGACCATACATGATAAACCGCGTTTTTTTTTATTATTTTATTTTTCATAATTGAATTAAAAAAATTGAATATATTGCAGGTGAAAAAAAAAAAAAGTTTTGCCCATTCAAATTTCATGGCATGTTACAACTTATAGTTTTTTATTCTTATTTCCAAAACGTATCCTAATTAGGGATGGCAATGGGGAGGGGAGGGGAGGGGACCAATCTCCCCATACCCATCCCCGATGTTTTGCATATGTCCCCGTCCCCTCCCCGTCCCCGTCAAAATTGCTTGAGAGAATCCCCATCCCCTCCCCGAATAATAACAGGGGATCCCCGAGGGTCCCCGGTCCCCGAATAATTAATAGTCTAATACATTTTTTATTTTCGATTTTAAATTAATCATATTAAAATAAACTCATACCGCTATTGTAAGCTCGTAACCAACTTTGACAGCACATTAAGGCCTCCAATGTGCTTGGATGAAGTTTGTTATGGTATGAGCTCACAACTCTACCACTAGTGTTAAAAGCTGATTCAGAAGCAACTGTTGTAATTGGAATTGCCAAAATATCTCTAGCAATTCGAGCTAATGTAGGATACCTATTAGCATTTGTCTTCCACCAACTCAAAATATTAAAATCTTCCATCCGAGATATAACTTTCTCATCCAAATATGAATCTAATTCATCTGCAACAACTGCACAATCTCCATTGTTTACATAATCATTAAAACCTGTCATCCATTTGGTTGCTTTCTTATAAGAATCCCCTGTAGATCTAGTAGAAGAACTACTACCAGTATAATCAAAGCAATAAACAGTTGGTGAAAACTTCAATTAATACTCTTCAACTAATTCCCGGCAAAGGGTGACCACTTTCCCAACATACAACTATTTTGATATTTATTATTTTTAACAATATTTATAATTTTGTTATTTATTTATTAGTAATTTTAAAAATAAAAATAAAATTAAAAATTAAAATGGGGAAATGGGTAGGGGATGGGGATTCCACCTCATCCCCGTCCCCTCCCCGAATAAAAAGTTGGGTAAAAAATTTTCCCCGTCCCCTCCCCGAAAAAAAAATTGGGTATAAAATTATCCCCGTACCCTCCCCGAATGGGGAAAATCCCCGAGGGTACCCATCCCCGTGGGGATTTTTGCCATCCCTAATCCTAATTTTTGTAGTGGAAGCATGAGGTCGTGGGATCAATTCAGAGGAACACTTTTACGTTGAGGGTGGAAGGGGTGCAGTGTGAAAAATATAATAAATAATATGACATATCAATATTTTTCAATGCGCATACATAGAACTTAATTAAATTGAATTATGAACATAAATTTGGGAATAAAAATTCTAGTACAAATAATAATGCAATAATTCTCATATTTGGCCTTGCACCAAATAAACTAGGATAAATTCCCTTTAGTCATAGGGTTGGGGATCAATTCCTATTTAATCCTTTCTGTTTTTCCCTCTGTTATTTTTTTTTAATTCTAAGAAAGACTATTTTATTTTTGTTAATCATGAATCTGATGAGTAATGACTGGATGAATTTTTGAAAGTACGAAGATTAATTGAGAATTAATGCATAACCATGGAAAATAAAAAGATAATTTTCAGGCAACTAAATTTATCTGGGCTGATATGGGCATAATCGTGTTTTAAACATCCAGTCCAATAACTAGCCTGGCCTTAAAGCCATAAATTGAAAGTTTTTCAGCCAGGGGGCTATACATCAACATAGTCGGGTGGGTCGGGTGGGCCTGTTGGGGTTTTTTTCGTCATAAGTAATAAAAAATTAAAAAATGAGTCGGAAAATTCTTTTGAAATCTTTTTTTTAATTACATTAAATTTAATGTTAAAAATACCCTTCTTTCTAAATAAACACAATTAAAAATCATATAATTTCTTAAACTGGGTTCTATTCATAATCATTCTATTGTATTAGTTATTGAAGAAAAAAAATTATGTTTGTGAGTTTTGATGAGAAAGAAAATATGTGTGAGATTATAATACAATATTTATACTTAAATATAATTTTTAATTGTAAAAGAAGGATTTTAAGAGGATTGCGTAAAAATGAATCAATGGAGAAAAAGTGAAAAAAAAAAGAGGTGCAAATCTAAATGGATATCGTCCAAAAATACAGATAAAATCAAATCAATGTCTGCCATTCCATCATGTTTTGAAGCCCAGCGGATGGAGTAAGAGAGACGTGTCGAGTCAAAAAAAAAAAAAAACAATCAAACCAAATGCTGTCTTTTCCAGTCTCTTGCATGTCTCTCTGTTTAAGCACATGGTGTTGATTGAATTGGCTGTGATTTTGCATATTTTATACCCAGAAAATAAGAAAAAACAATTGAATTCATGTGGCAATAAGTGAATGAATACTCGTTTTATCACATCAAACAGCACAAGCAACAAAAGCGAACCCCACAAGATGAGTTATATTCCACCCAAAAAAAAAAAAAAATAAATAAATAAAATGAAATGAAAAAAAAAAAAAAAGCCACCACATGATGTATGAGTCGCATTCATAATGGTTATTAATTTAATTTACTCTATGTTCATGTTCGGAGTTGTTTAATTGCCAAAGTTTCCGAAGCAGTTCTCAATTTTCGAATAAAACTAAAAATAATTAATGTCACATGCAACTTTACGTATTTTAATTTCTTTCTACAAAATTTAATTTAAATACTAAAGTTTTTTTTTTTTTTTTTTAATGGTATGTGTATGCGAGTGTGTGTATTTGCATGTATCTGAGCGCGGACGAATTAATTTCTTTTGTAACCTTTCCTATAATTTCTCATCAAGAACAAAGAAGCATAATCTTCTTTAGATGCCCATATCCCATATGGTAGGGTCTGTATTTTTGTGTATCTGAATCTTTGTGCTTTTGCAGTAGTCTGAGGATAGAAGAAAAATAAAGCAACAAAAATTTCTTGGCAAACAAGCAGGAAAGGAAAGAAAGTTCAAGCCCCCCGAAAAAGGGGAAAAAAGAAAAAAAGGAAAAAGGAAAGAAGGCATGTTGAAATCTGCTCGATGGTCTTAAAGGATAGAGATATTGTCACGTGGACTGTGTTCCAAATTAAAATGCATTGAAGGGAAGAAGAAAGAAAGTGTGAGCTAGTCAGCAGAGCCTATCAGGATGGCTTCGAGTCTAAAATGCTACAATTTTTATTAATGCTTTGGACCTCTCTATGGACAGCAAAATTTTCTCTCTTTATGAACAAGTGTAACAAACCAATGTGCTTATTAAAAGCTGGGTTGACTAAAAAAAGCTTCCCAGAGAAGCGCTTTTATCTTGTAACCAGATCAACTGAGCAAATAATTCAAGCCGCTCCCCTTTATTATTATTATTATTATTATTATTATTATTATTATTATTATTATTATTATTGTTCTGAGTTCTAACCAAGTGAACTAACTAGCTCTTCAATTTTGGTGGCTTGAAAGAGTCAAGGGGTTTTCATGCCAAACATTCACGATTTCCAATTTATTTTTATGTAGATTATTATATATGCAGCATGCATGTATACATATACATACATACAAATAGTTAATGGTGGAACCAGAATCTTTAATTAGGGTTATTTTGTCGTGGGTGATAACTCGTCGGGGTTTAAGTATAAAAAGACTACCATAAATGTTAATTCATAAAAATGAAAAGTAAAAAAGGATTATTTTGTGGTAAGTAATAACTAATAGATGCCGAAATATTAAAAAAAAATTAAAATTAAAATTTACAAAAACTTTGTTTTATCATATTTATTCTATCTTCATGATTTTTTTTTAGATCCTCAATACTAACGTTTATATATTTAAGTAAAGCAACACTTATCAATTAAATATCTTATGCGATGTAGCATTTATTCATTAGATAATGGTTAAATAAATAATTTAAAAATTATAAATATTCACTATCTAATGAATAAATAAAACATCACTTGAGATAAAATCTCTTAGGAAATTACTTAACAAGTATAATCATTACATTATACATAATTCTTGCACACGTGGTTCTTCCCCCTCATATGTACGTCCACACTTACGCAAATACGTGATATTTAAAGGAACGTAGCACTATTCACAATCAAACAACAAACAACATATTGATCAAACTGACTGTCTGTAAAGAAGAAAATCTCAGCAATTGAAATCTTTGTTCGGTGTATTAAATTATTTAGTATCCGAAGACCACATTAGATCCCGACTAATTCAGATTTAAGTCGGGTAGAACCACTAGAGTGGCAAAGAAATTTAACTCTGAATGTTATTTAATCTAACGTGTCTTAACTTCAAAAAGAGAAAAATGAAAAGGAAGGTATAATTCATAAGAGTAATGATACAGTCACAAACTCTTGTACAAACTTATTTTGTACAAACAGAAGTGGCATTACTTGATTGGTTGAATGAAAATATAAATTAATAAAAACAAATTATGTGGGCCAAGTGATATTTAATTCAACTAATCTTATCATGCCACATCAGTTTGTACAAGAGTTTGTGGCTGTATCATTACTCAATTCATAAATATGTGTTGTCTTTATAGCCATATGAGTTAAATAATAGTAGAAAGTAAGGGCACATATTTAGCAGGTGGAGTTTCTCATTCCATCCAAATCTTTTAAAATAATTTTTTCTTAAAAAAAAAACATTTGACTACCTTTTTTTTTTTAGCGACAAATTATGCGAACCTTATTCTATATGCAATAAAATTAGACACAATAAATCGACTTCAACAAGTCGTATAACTAATTAACTGCTCCAGTTGACAAATTAAGAGAGTTTTTTTCTTCTAGATGCGAAAAATCTTCTACAGATAACACTATGTTTGTTGACCTATTCTTGTACGTGCGTCAAATTTGTATGGGTCAAGATGAACGAATTTCAAAATTAGCAGTCAACACATTGATGTATTATGAGGATTAGAAAAGCAAATACAGAATTACTCATAATTACTAAACAGAAGAATAAATAATGAAAATTAATAATAATAATCGCTCATCACAATAGAATTGTTGGCAAAGAGTTCAATCACAATTATTTTATTTATTAATTTTTTTTTTTAAAGGCGACCAATATTTTCTTCTATTTGATTAGTCTTTTTCCGGCGTTTGGTAGTCAATAGAATGGAATTCCAATTACGCAGGCAAATGCAATTAAACGAATGCAGCCATGGTTTTATTGATTTTTTTATCGGCATCTTGTTAGTGTATTGTAGTTGTTGATTGAGTTGGGTGATTGTTTTTGTCTTGTCATTTTCGTCCACTCCATTTCAGCCTTTTCTCAACATCCATTAATGGTCCTATTTTTTAAGAGAAATGGTCCTATATTGCTTGATCTTGGCTTAGGACAGCTTGTTCTAGCCAAAGTAACTAATGGCTTAATAGGCCCTTATCGGCATGTGGGGCAAAAAAATTCAAGCATAATCATCAAGATTTTAAGGAGACATATTGTCCCTGGGTGTTTGAAAATTCATAATTTCGCGATACATGTTAAATTTTGAAATTTAAATGTTAATTAATTAGGAATCATATATATATAAGTATGTGATTGGTGATTTTGTGATTATTAAGTAACAAAGTTAAAATAATTAAACTATAATTGACACAAAATCTTGAAGAACTCGAAGGTTCGTAAACATATTATTGGACGAGTATAAAACAAATGCTACCGATACATAATTTTTTGGCCCTCATGGGGCCCCGAATGTTTCCAACTTTGTGCCACTAACATGGGGGCGTGGCATTAATAGCATGGGAAGAAATATAAAACCAATTTTTTTTTTTTTTTTTTTGGGTTATGAGGTATGTGTGCCATTTACCATGCAGCAAAATTTTGAAGCCACAACACATTGCAGCAATGTAAGCTACCTAGAGATATTTTCACAGCCTGTTCTGTTTACAAGAACATATTAGAAAAAATAAAATAAAAAATAAAAAGAATCCAATGAGTTCTTTTAAAAGCAAATCACTTTCTATAAAGCTATTTTGACCCTTAATTAGTTAACCATATGCAGCATACACGATCTCAATAATAGCGAGTAAACATGAGTGGTGAATGGGCCAAATGAAAATCCACAAGCAAGCACCACCAAGCCGAAAGTCCTTTTTCTTCTATACAACAACCCCTTTATTCTTTGGTCCCGTTCCTCTCTTTGTCAGAGTCCTCATCCAGCCTTTCCTCACCTTGACTCCACCATCCACATTGCCCCTGTTACTGGACCTAGCCTTCCACCTTACCAGCTGAAGCAAGTGGCCAATCCGCTTTCGCCACCTCAGCGTCGCGCCACGTTGTTTGGCATGCTCTATCACACTCTTGTTGATCTCCTTCTCAATTGGCTGTTTGCCCATGGTTGAATTATCATTTTTATTGTTATTACTACTATTGTTGATGTTATTCCATGACATGCTGCAGTGGTCAAGCGAGACCTTTGAGACTGTGCCCTTTTCCCATGATGCCACACCATTGTCTTCAAACTTTATTGAGATGAAAGAGTCTGCAAAAGCTAAATAATATTGGAGTGTGAATTATGGCTGATTCCAGCGAAAAGTAAAGAAAAAAAAGGCACAAAATAAGAAAGCAACTGTCGAAATTTTAATAATAATGATATGGATTTTGATTAGTGCTTACTGTTCAAGAAAGAGAGAGAGAGAGAGAGAGAGAGAGAGAGAGAGAGAGAGAGAGAGAAAAAAAGAGAAGACATCTTCTATCTTCTATCTTCTATGCGTGTGTTGACATGAATGACAAGGACAAACACGTAAACACTCATGCTGTGTTTATTATTAATTATAAAATTAGAAATATGATTAGCAAGAAATAATACCTATTACATGAATTTTCAAAAAGACCATTATTCTTTTTTTTTTTTTAAAAAAAAAAAGACCATTATTACTCTTGTTATTATTATTTTTTCTTCTTTTTGGCAGAAAGCCTATGGAAAATCTAGATGATGTAGTGAGTAATAATTAATGCCGCTCCCTCACCAACTTCGGTTGAAATTTATGAATTTTTAAGTTGAAAACAGAGAGTTATGATGCAACAAAGAGACCAAATCTCAACTACCAAAACTAGGACAAAATTTCTGGTGTTATGAAGAGTTTACGAAATTATCTGCAAATATTCACCATCGGCCTGATTCCTCAGTCTTTATTTTTTCATTAACTAAAAATAATTAAATTCTGAAATATGCTCATCAGTTATGCAAAGGAACAGAAAACTGAAAAAAGATTCTTGATCTCTAAATAGCACTGCTGCTTGACTGAGCAACAGCCGGCGAGCTCATCTTTGACCATTCTTTTGTCATTATTCAAATAATAATTCCCATTTAATTAACCACTAAATATTAGCAAAAACGTAAGAAGCCAACCCAACAATTGATAGATTTCACCCCCCCCCCCCAAAAAAAGAAAAAAAGAAATGTTACCTTCTTGGCTGCTGGTGCATGCATCACGTTGATCAGAAATATCAGATTTCCAATGGCGAAATTCGAAGCGATTGAGAAGTGAACCGAGAGCAAAGATCTTTGGAATATTACTAATACCGGTTTGCTTCTTATTGTCTGATACGACTTTACTTCTATGAGCTGAAGAAGAAGAAGAAGAAGAAGAAGAATGGCCTTGCTTTGAAGCCAAGATTAGAAGCCTCTCATTCAAGCATAATGGACAAACCCCAATTACAACTTGTTTGGGATGAAAGTAACAACATGATGATGAATCCGTGTCATCTCCATAGTCATTCATGTTGTTTTGGTGAAGCGGGTGCATATTTTTTCAGAAGAGAGTCATAAAGCTAAAGAGGAAACTCATGAATATTTAAAAGAGAGAGAGAGAGAGAGAGAGAGAGAGAGAGAATTTGTAAGAATGTGTACTTGTATTTGTATTAATAAGGTTCTAGCTAGTCACTTTGTATTATTGGGAAAATGTATATGTAAGATCAATAGATGGCCCACGAACATATCAAGTAATTTGGAAAATACAACATGTGGGTATGGGTAATGTTGTTTTGGATAGCCAATTAGGAACATTTTACTGCTTAATTAAACATATATGCTTTTAGAAGCTTATCTGGATCACTGTAATCTCATACGTGTGATCATTTGTATATAAATATGTTATCAAACACTTAATATTTCGGTTTAAATCTCTTTTAAATAGAAATAAAATATAATCTCTCCTAAAAATAGATTAGAAATCACTTTTTTTAAGAATTTATGTAATTGATATAGCATTTTAGTTATTAAAAATGTCAAAATTAAAAAAAAATTGAAATAGTATTTTGGTTACCAGAAAATTTAACTGTGTGATTTTACTTTCTTTCAAATCTTCTTCTCAATGATTAAGTTTTCAATATAAAAGAACTTTTCTTGCATTGTAATCCTTCTATCTTTTCTGGTTAGGTCTAAGTTAATAGATGGGTCAAATGATGTTGATACCCCCATGTTCTGTTTACTTTTCTCCTAAATTTTGTAGAGATATCCAACCAGAAAATTAATGAAGATTTAAATGATTAATTTTCTTGATATTCTTGGCTAGATTTAAGCAGGGATCAAGTTAAAATGAAGATATTATAGGGCTGAAATCAGGCAAATCCAGACCAATTAAGCAAATGGCAAGTGGTGGGTTTGGTTTTAATGGTTTCCAAGTCAATATTTGCGATTCCCAACTTGATTTGGAGCCATAAAAATGCAAAGGGGCAGAGGGATTGGGTGTAACACAAAGCACAGCCATGTTGTTTGGCATGAATCTTGCAAAATGTCTAGTGGGGTTCCAAAAAATTTGTGACTCCCAATTGATTTTTTTGAATATTAATGCACAGGGGTATGGCGCTGATTTAAGTTGTAACCCAAAGCACATCCATAGACATAGTTTTTGATTGGCAAGAATCCTGTAGATCTAGGGTTTTCCAAACTATATGCATGAAGCACATGTATCATTTTTGGTGGTCCAAATCTCCTTAAAATTGTGGTGTCCCGCCATTTCCAAATCACATAACATTTAATTGGCTTACTTCAAAAACACAGATCTTCAAGCTGAGAGAATGTTTGAGAGCCTTTTTTCCTTTTTTAATATTTGGGAGTGTTCTTAAGAAAATACTTTCAAATCAAAACTATGTGAAATTTTTCTTGTCAAGTTCCTTCACTTTCAAAAACGTTCATTTGAAACTTGACACATAGGAAATATCAGGGTTGAAAAGGAAAAAAAAATTGTATTATTGTTATCATCATGTTTTTTGGGATGAGTTTGAACCAAAGTTCATATTGCTCTAATTAGTTGTACCATTTGTTGATGCGAGATTCCGGTTCTCCTCGTTCTACGACCAGGATCCCTGCTCGATCAACTCTACCACGACCAGGAGGTCTCCTAGTAATGCTTCTTCTCCGGATGTCCCTGCACACACAGACAAGTCAGAGTACGCCGGTTGTTCTCCCGGCGCAAACCCTCCGACGCTCAAGTCAGATATGAAGGTTCGGGGAACGCTTGCCACAGGTCTTATGGCTTTTTTGTGGTTTTCTCTTTTATCTTAAAAATGCTAACCCTTTTACCTTCGTTGGCTACCTTTTTATAGGCTTCCTCTGAATCTCAGTCTTCCGCTCTTTTCGAGACGGTATGGGACTCCAACTGCTGCGTTATGGGCAAAACATGGGATCTAGCGTGTTACGCCACGGTTCAGGGGAAAGCGTGGCTGCCACGGCTCTGTGAGACCTTGCGTGTTACGCCACGGTTCTGGGGAAAGTGTGGCTGTCATGGCTCCGTGAGATCTTGCGTGTTACGTCGCGGTTCTGGGGAAAGCGTGGCTGTTGTGCCTAGGTTCTCGTGCTGGAGAGCGCGTCTTGCCAACTGCCGTCGACCGGGTCTCCTCGCCTCTCGGTCTCTAGCCGGAATGGCCTCATGCCTTTTATAGGAATTGGCCTCGCGGACGACAACATCGTGGACGAGCAGGATGTTTCTGCTCCTGTTCTTCCACGCGCCAGGCTTTAACGGAAAACACCGGTGCGCAGAACTCCGCCATCAGATGTCTGCTCGTCATTCCTGGTCCCTTCGACGCATTTGTCCCAAACAGTATCCCTCCCAAACACCGGTCCCCCAGTTTCTGGTGTTGGGTAATGTAGTGGACCAGCAGTAGAAACTCGATAGTACTCGCTCGCGTGGGTTTGGAAAAGGCTGCCAGGAGTCATGTCGCATTTAATTGCGGACGAGGTGACGTGGCAGAAATCCCCCCCTCCATTTGAATTTCAAACCGACGGTTACGGGATTCTCGGAATATGCGTCATTAAATGCTGGCAGCCCAAGAGTTTGCTTCTCAGTAAGGAAACCCAAAATCTTCAAACACGAACTCGTCATTTTCTCCATTCTTGTCTCTCCGGCGAATGAACCTCGGCGCCAAAGCTGTCATCCCTGTCTCTCTCTGACCGAGTCCCTGCTTCAGGTATTTTTTCTATTTTTTTTTTTTTTCGGTATCGGTTAGTTGTAGGTAATCTCCTTTCTCTCTGCTTTGCTTGAGGTTGTAGTTGGCGGTGGTGTTTTGGTTAGAACTTAGGATATGTCGAAGGGTAAGGAGAAGGTCGTTGAGGTTGGTGACGACGAACTAGGTTTTTTGCCTAGTCTGCCCGCTGATTTTGCTTTTGATCCCGGGATCCCCTTAGAGCCCATTAGGTCTAGTGTTGGTACTAGCGCTAGGAGGATGTCTCCCCAAACAACCTCCTCGAGCGACAGTAGCGATGAAGAAGGGTCTTCTGGATCGGAGAACACTTTGAGTGAGGGTCAAGGGGATGATTCTAGTGAGGCGTCCCCATCAGGAGCATCACGACCAGAAGAACGGGGTACAGTAGGGGGTAGAGCCTTGTCGCGTGATTATGCCATTGACTACATGTCGTGTACGACCACGTTTGACGAGCTCAATGACCTCCGACTTAGGTATAGTATTCCTGGTGAGATACCTCTTAGGATCCCAGGAAAAAAGGATACACCTAGCCGGCCTCCCAGGGGATACGTTACCCTGTATCTGGAGAGCTTTAAGTATGGGCTGAGGTGTCCCTTGCAGCCTTACTTTGCCCGGATACTTAACGGGCTAAATCTGGCTCCTGGTCAGCTGAACCCCAACGGGTGGAGAGTGCTCTCTGGTCTGTTCATATTGTGGGACAGATGTTGCCAAAGCGAGCCCACGGTTGATGAGGTGAAGCA
>NW_006262201.1:37361443-37364599 GCF_000493195.1 Citrus x clementina | reverse complement strand
CTTCTCGTGGCCGAGCAGATCCTGGCATGCTTGGCTTCTGTCTCGCCATAAGACAGGCTCTGAGACTTGGCGAGCCTTTGCATGCCTTAGGATTTTCTTCAAACGATTTGGATTCTGCTGCCTTCTCGTGGCCGAGCAGATCCTGGCATGCTTGGCTTCTGTCTCGCCATAAGACAGGCTCTGAGACTTGGCGAGCCTTTGCATGCCTTAGGATTTTCTTCAAACGATTTGGATTCTGCTGCCTTCTCGTGGCCGAGCAGATCCTGGCATGCTTGGCTTCTGTCTCGCCATAAGACAGGCTCTGAGACTTGGCGAGCCTTTGCATGCCTTAGGATTTTCTTCAAACGATTTGGATTCTGCTGCCTTCTCGTGGCCGAGCAGATCCTGGCATGCTTGGCTTCTGTCTCGCCATAAGACAGGCTCTGAGACTTGGCGAGCCTTTGCATGCCTTAGGATTTTCTTCAAACGATTTGGATTCTGCTGCCTTCTCGTGGCCGAGCAGATCCTGGCATGCTTGGCTTCTGTCTCGCCATAAGACAGGCTCTGAGACTTGGCGAGCCTTTGCATGCCTTAGGATTTTTTTCTTTTTTTTTTTTTTTTTTTTTTTTTTTTTTTTCGGTTTCAAGCGAAATAAATTCGTCGACGTTACATTAATGGCAGGATTTGACTTACATGAAATTGTTCGGACATAAAACATAAAAATAAAAGATAGACCGCATGAGCAGAAATTGCTTTAAAATGTGAGCAAGTCTTACTGGAAGTATTTTCGGAGGTGTGCTGCGTTCCATGGGCGTTTCACTTCGTGGCCGTCCGCGCGAACCAGCTTGTAAGCTCCGGGCCCCGCTATCTGCTTGACTCTATACGGCCCTTCCCAATTCGGTCCCAGCACTCCTTGAGTCGAATCTTTGGTGCTCTGATTCACTCTTCTCAGTACCCAGTCTCCGACCCTGAATTGCCGTATGTTCACCTTCTGGTTATAATACCGAGCAACCCTCTGTTGGTAAGTGACTGATCGCTCGGCTGCTTGTTCCCTCCTCTCCATTAGCAGATCAAGATTCAAACATATCTGCTCGTCGCTCTCCTGCTCATTGAAATGATCTGTCCGGTGTGTGGTCGTTCCTACCTCAGCCGGCACGACCGCTTCATGTCCGAAAGCCAAAGCGAACGGTGTCTCCCCCGTTGCGGTTTTGTGGGTTGTTCTGTATGCCCATAGCACACCTGACAGCTCGTCAACCCACGCACCCTTTTTTGCTCCGAGCCTGGTTTTCAGAAGCCTCTTGACTGTCTTGTTGGCTGCTTCTACTTGTCCATTCGATTGGGGGTGAGCAGGCGAGCAATACTTCAGCTCTATCCCGAGGTTCTGGCAGAAATCCCTGAAGCTGTGATTATCGAACTGCCTGCCATTATCCGTTACCAAGGCATATGGGATCCCGTATCGACAGACCAGGTTTCTCCACACGAAGTCTGTTGTTTTCTTCTCTGTGATCCTGCTAAGGGCTTCTACCTCTATCCACTTCGTGAAGTAATCTATAGCGACTATCGCATGTGTTGCTGCTCCTCGTCCCTTTGGCAATGGGCCGATCAGATCAATTCCCCATTGAGCGAATGGCCAAGGGGAGGCCATGGAGGTGAGCTTCTCTGGTGGTTGGTTAGAAAAATTTGCAAAACTCTGGCAGCTTGCACAGCTCCTGGTCTTCCTCTGCGCATCCTGGTGCATCGTCGGCCAGAAATATCCCTGCCTTAAGACCTTGTGGGCCAGGGACCTCCCGCCAGAATGATTTCCGCAAATTCCTTCATGCACTTCCCTCAGCACGTAATCCGCGTCGTCATCGTCCAAACACCGAAGGAATGGTAATGTATATCCTCGTCGATACAGTACCCCATCGATCATCGTGTATCTCGAGGCCTGAGCTCTAATCTTCCGAGCCCGTAGCTTATCTGGTGGTAAGACCCCGTCTCTAAGGTACGAAACTATCGGGTCCCTCCACGAGCTTTTTTGTTCTATCCGCAACACCCCCAAATTTTGCTCGATACTCGGGCGAGACTTTACTTCTAGGGGGACCGACTTTGGCATTTTTGGGTCGGCGACGGCTGCCATCCTAGCCAAAATGTCTGCTCGACTATTCTGCTCCCTGGGGATTTGTATCACCTCCACTGCTTCGAACTTCCCCATCATCTGCCTGACTATCCTTAGGTACTGTTCCATCTTCTCCTCTCTTGGTTGGAATCTTTCACTGACATGATTCGCAACCAGCTGGGAATCGGTTCTGATCTTAACTCTGTCCGCTTTCACGGCCCTAGCCAATTCCAGCCCTGCTATCAAGGCTTCATATTCTGCCTGGTTATTTGTGGCTGCAAATTCCAACTTTACAGCATAAGAGATCTCCTCCCCCTCTGGGCCTTCCAGGACAATCCCTGCTCCTGAACCCCGCTCTCCTGATGACCCATCCACAGATATCTGCCATACTTGAGTTTCGTCGTTGCCTATATCTGCATCTTGCTGATCCAAGCATACTTCAGGCTCCGCGAACTCAGCTACGAAATCGGCCATTGCCTGGGCCTTTATCGCCGCGCGGGGTTTATAGTCTAAGTCGAATTCGCTCAGCTCTACAGCCCATTTGACGAGCCGACCAGAGGCATCCGGCTTGTGCAGAATTTGACGCAATGGCTGGTTGGTGATTACCGAGACCGGGAATGCTTGAAAGTACGGCCTCAACTTCCGAGCAGCAACCACAAGGGCCAGTGCCCATTTCTCCATCGTTGGGTATCTGGTTTCAGCGTCGAGCAGGGCCTTGCTGGTGTAGTATATCGGATACTGAATTCCTTCTTCCTCTCTCACCAGAACGGAACTGGCGGCCCGATCAGATACCGCCAAATACAGATTCAACTTGTCCCCATCCCTCGGTGTGGACAGTAGCGGAGCTTGCTGCAAGTAATGCTTCAAGTTCCGGAAGGCTTCCTCGCATTCTGGGGTCCATTCCGTTTTCTTTCCCCTCCTTATCACTTGAAAGAATGGCTGACACTTATCTGTAGCCTTGGATATGAATCTGCTCAACGCCGCCAACCTCCCCGTGAGGCTCTGCATCTCCTTCAGGTTTCGAGGAGACGTCATTTGCACAATCGCCTGGATCTTCTCGGGATTTGCTTCAATCCCCC
>NW_006262201.1:37340136-37360856 GCF_000493195.1 Citrus x clementina | reverse complement strand
ATGTCCTCATGTGTCCAGGCAAACACGTCGGCATGAGCCTGTAAGCATTTCACCAACTCCTGCTTTTGCTCTCCCTCAAGTCTCGACCCGATTCTGATCGTCTTTCCCGGGTTCTCCGGTCCCATGCTTACTGTTTCCAGATCCTCTACGGGTTCTTGTCTGCCAGTCTTGTTTTCCACTCGGGTATCGAGGGATGTTATCTGCATCGCCTCCCTTGCTGCCGAGGAGTAGCAGCTTCTTGCGATCCTCTGGTCTCCTCGTACCATTCCGACTACCCCATTCACCCGGTACTTTAGAGACAGATAATGGTTGGACAGCACCGCTTTGCTCATCCTTAAAAATGGCCGACCTAGGATCATCTGGTAAGGACCTTCCTCGTCCACTACGACGAAGTCCAGTATCATTGTTCTTTCTGTCGGGGGGCTCCCGATTGTGATAGGCAGTTCGACCACGCCCAGAGGGACCAGCTTCCCTCCTCCGAACCCCTTCAAGGAGGTGTTGGTGTATTCCAACTTCCGGTCGGCTATTCCCATCTCTTCCAAAGTTGATTTAAATAGCACATCAACTGAGCTCCCCGTATCAACCAGTATCCGGTCAAACTTCTTGCTAGCGATCGTGGCCTTGATGACTAAAGCGTCCTCGTGGGGGTATAGAATCCCTTCCTCATCCTCATCCGTCCACATGATTGGCACTTGCCTGACCCTTGCTCGTTTGGCTGCTGGGGTGTTGAAGAGTATCTCTTTACTGGTCATGGCGTATCTGGCATAATTTTTTCTCGATCTGTTCGAATCTCCAGCCAACGTTGGGCCCCCAGCTATCACCCTCGCTGCGGGCGGCTCGCGTCTCAAGATTCCATCACTCTGCTCCCCTTCATCCATGGTGGCCACCATCGGGAAAGTCCCATCCATAAACTCGTCCAGGTACCGATTTCTCACCAAATCTTCGACCTGGGTCTTGAGATCTCTACACTCTGCTGTGGTATGGCCATGGGTGCCATGGAACTTACAATAACGTCCTCTATCCCTCCTGTTGGGTAGCTTTGTTATTGGTGTGGGGAGGTGCAGCAGCCCTCGACCCTTTATGGCCTCGTACACCTCATCCAGGGGCATCTTCAAGGGAGTGTACCGCCCATAGTCCTGGTTCTGGTCGACCAGATGCACTGCTCTTTCTCTGTTTGCCCCACTGTGAGTTGGGGGCGGTGGGAGTGCTTCTGGTCTGCTCGTCCTGCTACCGTGGGAATGTTGATGAAGGTCGCCGGATGCCGAATCATGTCTTCTCCAAGGCTCCCTAGCTGGGGAGCGAGGAGGTGGCGCCCTGCTGCGCTGATACTGTGGCGGCCTCTGATGAGGCTGGTAAGCAATTACCCTACCTCCTGCTCCACTACCGGAGATCTGGTGGTCCCTCCTCCTGTTCGGTCCATTAGTTGGTAATGCTTTCTTCTCTTTCCTCCCTAACCCTTCCAACTGGTCTGTCTTGATCCGTGCAGCCTTCTCCTCCTCAATCTCGATGTCTCTTTTAGCCTGTTCGTATGCGGCTGCATACGTTTGAATAGCTGGGCTTCTCAAATTGTACCACAGCCTTCCTATCTTCACCCCTTCTTTCAGTCCCCTTAACGCCTGAGGGTGGTTGAAGGCTCCCAAGTCGAGGACAGCCCGATGAAACCTCTTGATGAATTCCCGAAGGGTTTCTTGCTCCCCCTGTTTCATGCTCTTCAGCTCCATCATGTCATCTTCCGGCGACATTGCCCCACTAAACTGCTCTGCGAATTCCTGGCACATCTGCTCGAAGGTTTTTATGCTGCCCCGAGGAAGTTTCCTGTACCATTCTCGTGCACGTCCCTCAAGGGATAGTGGGAACACCCTGCACCTTTGGGATGGAGATAATCCCTGGACCCCCGTTATGTCGTTGAAGCGCTCTATGTGCACCAGCGGGTCAGTTCTTCCCGAGTATCTGAGGTCGGGGAGGCGGAAATCTCTTGGAATAACTGCCCTCATGATCTCTGCTGCGAGCGGTGATTCCCCGTCCAGCATTATCCTCCAACCAGGGGCTCTGTTCCTCCCTTGCATGTCATCAATTATTTGCGCTAGCCTTCGCACTTCCTCCTCCAGCTGTCCTGCGCGACCAGGGTCGCGCGCTGCAGCTTGATCCCGCTCTCGCTCTGCATCATGTAAGTGTTGCCTCAGTTCTGTTTCCTCTGCGTTCACCACCCCGTCGCCCCCGTCACAAGTCTGTCTTCCCGGGGACTGCTCTCTTTCTCTATGAAATTCTCCCCGCAGAGGTACGTTACCTCTCTCACCGCCAAATCTCCCAGCGGTTCGACTTCTCTCCGCACTATCGGTACCTGGTGCCGCTCCACCGCCTCTCACCCTTCCCTCTTGGGTTACCCTTCGCTCGTTCCGCAGCTCATGCAGGATGGTTGTCAAGGTTTCCATCTGCTTTTCCATTCGCTCCATCCGGTCGAACATGACTTTTTCCCGTGCTTCGCTGATCACCTCCCTCAGCGTCACGGAATCGTTAAGCCTTATGTCACCCCCTTGTGCGCTACTTCCTCCTATCTCCATTGACTTTCGCTTACTCCACCCCTCTTCTTGCTACCGACAGAAGCTTTTTGCTCTGGATCCCCACAGACGGCGCCAAAATGTTGATGCGAGATTCCGGTTCTCCTCGTTCTACGACCAGGATCCCTGCTCGATCAACTCTACCACGACCAGGAGGTCTCCTAGTAATGCTTCTTCTCCGGATGTCCCTGCACACACAGACAAGTCAGAGTACGCCGGTTGTTCTCCCGGCGCAAACCCTCCGACGCTCAAGTCAGATATGAAGGTTCGGGGAACGCTTGCCACAGGTCTTATGGCTTTTTTGTGGTTTTCTCTTTTATCTTAAAAATGCTAACCCTTTTACCTTCGTTGGCTACCTTTTTATAGGCTTCCTCTGAATCTCAGTCTTCCGCTCTTTTCGAGACGGTATGGGACTCCAACTGCTGCGTTATGGGCAAAACATGGGATCTAGCGTGTTACGCCACGGTTCAGGGGAAAGCGTGGCTGCCACGGCTCTGTGAGACCTTGCGTGTTACGCCACGGTTCTGGGGAAAGTGTGGCTGTCATGGCTCCGTGAGATCTTGCGTGTTACGTCGCGGTTCTGGGGAAAGCGTGGCTGTTGTGCCTAGGTTCTCGTGCTGGAGAGCGCGTCTTGCCAACTGCCGTCGACCGGGTCTCCTCGCCTCTCGGTCTCTAGCCGGAATGGCCTCATGCCTTTTATAGGAATTGGCCTCGCGGACGACAACATCGTGGACGAGCAGGATGTTTCTGCTCCTGTTCTTCCACGCGCCAGGCTTTAACGGAAAACACCGGTGCGCAGAACTCCGCCATCAGATGTCTGCTCGTCATTCCTGGTCCCTTCGACGCATTTGTCCCAAACAGTATCCCTCCCAAACACCATTCATCAAATTTTCTCGACAACATGAAATGCAAAGTTCCATAACAACTGAACCACATAGTTTTGTCTGTATTTTGAGAGACTACACTAAGAATCCATCATCAATTATTTCATTGCCTTTTCTTTTTAAATTCTTATGTTCAAGCCTGTTTTCCTCTCCAAACACACGGACGCTTTCATGGACGCATCTTAAGTGCTCGTGTGTGTCAGTGTGTGTGATGAACAATTTTATAGTTATAATAAATGGAAATTTAAAGGGGAAAAAATTAAGAAAGAAATAGGAAAAGAGGACGCTTTTATGGAGTGGCCATGAAACATCTAAAAAGGTTTAAAAAGTGATGGAAACAAACAAACTAATGGGCACATGGGGAGAAGAGAAATTGTTTCCGTTTTGGTTGGCTTCAAGTCAAGTTCACATCATGCACCAAAAAAATTATGGATTTTGGGGTTGTGGGTCTCCTCTTGCCATCCTTTCTTGTTTAGTTTTTTCCCAACTAACAATTCCACCCACTTAATTCTCTTTCCATTTCTTTTTCTCTCCTTTTTTTTGTAGCTTATTTTTCACCATTCCGATAGCCTTTCGAGCCTCAGTGTTACCTAAAAATAATGCTTAAAGTTAAAATGGCTCTGGTCAATGGTAATCTAATCTATAAACAAACTATCTTTAAAGTAGGGTCATCTGGCTTATCTATAACAGTCAGGGCAGTTAGTCAAAAGAAAATTAATTGAGAAGACTTGGTCCACCGTAAACTAATATTAGGCAATGACTGAGCCAGTAATTGGATCAACAAAAGAAATAAAGAAAAAGGATTGTCTAGGTAATAAGATGAAACAGTGGGTTTAATTCACTAGACAAGATAAAATTTCAAGCCAAATTTCACCGACCCTTTTGCGTACTTAAGGAAGGTCAAAGTCCAAGCAACAAACTGGTTCGTGTATCAGTTAAGCATATGGCAAATCAAGGCTGCTTTTTTCTGCATTTCCTTCTTTTACTTTCGGCCTATGACGTAGAGTGACAGGCCAAGGCCAGTAAACCAAGCACGTACTTTTCCTTATTATTTTTTCGTTGAAAATTTTTCTCATCGCCAGCCTCATAGGCAGGCCCCTCCCCGTCCATGATCCAACACCAGAAGCTTTGATTTTCAAACAGCAATTTCAATCAGCACCAGTTGCTATAGCCTATTGCGGAGAGGCTTTTTAATAATTCAGTTTTGCCTATAAAAGTACCAACCAAGTTGAAGCGGCAACAAAATAGCTTTACAGCTACTGTGACAAATGCACCATAACGCCCAACATTATTCACTGCTCCAAAAAAGCGAAAAACTTTCCTAGTTTCATTTCTGTAAATATCCACGATGTTTCAAGGGAGTTGAAATTAACACAAGCATCCTGCTTAAACCACTGATGCTCAGCGCTTACAAGATATGATTATACTTCCCATCACTTCCTAGGACTAGTTCCAAACAAGCAAAAATAAAAGTGAAAAAATAACTTTTAAAAGTACAGAAGTCACTTAAGAAAAGGAAAAAAAAAGGCTTCCATCAACACTCTGCACAATAACCAAATCAAATCAAAATTTCTCATCACTCGTATAACCTCGCAAGGTCATCAGCAAATGCTTTTCTAATTGCCTCTCTCTTAATCTTGAGAGCTGCGGTAACCAAACCGGCTTCAGAAGTCCATGGGTAAGAAAGCAATTTGATCTTTGCAGGGATCTCAAACTTATCCAATCGTGCGTTCTTCCCCACCTGTGAGTTAAGAAAGAATTGCAGTAACACAAGGTAAAACGTAGCTTCCACATTATTTTTTAATACGTGTTAAATTCCAGGTTCATTATAATTTAATCTGAAAGGCATACCTTTACAATTGATGCATAAACTTCCTTCACGGTTTCTTCTTTTTCACACAACTCTGCAAAATCATTATAAACAATCCCTTGCTTTGCAGCCCATTCTTCAACAGCAGGCTGAGAAGCCACCACAAGAGCCACACAGTAACTGTGGAATGGATCAGCATGCATCATGATATTGTCTACATATGGGCTCACAATGAGAGCTGCCTCAACCTGCACAAAGAAACGTTAGTCCTGAATCGATGTCTAAAGAAAATTTACATACTCAAATCCACATTCAGACCTTCCCTAATGAGACATATTCTCCATGCTGAAGCTTGACAATGTCTTTTTTACGGTCAATTATCTCAAGGCAACCATCAGCATGAACCTGTCCAACATCACCTGTATAGAACCACCTCATTCCTTTGTCATCAACCTTCAAACCATATAAAATTGGCATAGTTAGCAACTCCCAAATGCCATTCTTCTTTATAAGGAAATCTACATACAGGTATCAAAGCTGAGAAACTCTACCTTGTACACTTCCTTTGTTTTCTCTTCATTTTTGAAATATCCAACTGTGACATTTGGACCAGCAATGACTATTTCCCCACGTTGCATTGGCGAATCACTAGTTAAATAACCACCTTCAGGCCAATCTATTAACTGCAACAGGAATACCTTGCATCAATATGATTGATATCCAACCACTGAATATACCATCAGAATGTGGTTATCAAAACGAAACTACACAACATTATCTTAAGAGAGGGAATCCCATACAGAGAGCACCAGATTAAAAAGGAAGTAAAAAATGAAGGATACATGTGAAGCTTTACTTGAATAATATATAAAAATGTATTTTAAGGGTTTACATATAGACTTTATAATTCAGCAAATTAGATGTATGAACACAGAGACAAACTCATGCAAGAGTGAGCAAGCACATAGAGAGGAAGGCAACGAGATGGTAGACAAGGGAGCCATTGGGGGCAGAACTACTCACTTCATACTCTTCTGTTGTAAATTTATACACGTAAAGGTAAGTACTTTTAACATGAAACACAGCCAAGCAGATGAACTGCTCCTAGGACTTGATCATTAGCAGAGCAACCAAAGAGATGAGCATGACATTGCTCTTAAGTTTTCCACTACAATGCACAAAGGTCAAATAATTTAATCATTTTCTTACTTTAATGAATGAGCAAGGAAGTGGAGCACCGACACGACCAACAGATGAATCATCCACCTCAGAAAAGGTACCCCCAGCACACGTCTCAGTAAGCCCATACCCTTGCCCTATTGGAGCACTGGAAACAGCCACCTAATTAGAGAATTAAGCTTACAGAATAAAAACAAAAAGGAATCAAAACAAAATGTGCCCCAGAAGATAAAAGAGAAATCAATGTTTTATTGGTGATATGATTTTACAGGCATAATGTGCAAGAAAGGTATGTCCCTATTTAATATGGTGATACAGATAACTAATGAGGGCTATAGTATCAACGAAATGGTCCTAAGCCAATTTGCTATTGTCTGATACTTCCTAAATACCATCGTACTTCATTTCTAGTTTGGAAAAGCCAAATGTTCTCTGCATTTCCTTTCCACAAAAGGTGATCAACTTTAATACATGACAATTAATCAACAACACTAAAAGGTATTCCTATTTTCTGGTCTTATGAGGCATTGCATCACTTGTCCAACTGAGCATGCCTCCTGGTTGACTCACATTAATCCAATTATATAAGGTCACATTTAAATGATCACCACAGCATTGGTCCATTTGTGAGTAGATAATTTATGAACAATAATAAAAAATAAATCATCAAGGCCAGTCCTATAAGAAAGCAAAATAAGAACTAGTCATTACAAGAATTAAGGAAATAGAGAGCTTAAAGGACTAGTCCTAAACTCAAGTCAGCACCAGGACTCCAATAAGCAATGATACAACTACCTTCTTAGTAGTTGGTACACTGGTTTTGAACTTTGGTGGGTTTTTATCCTAGTCAAATTTAAATGTAGGCTATAAATACACAAGTATAGCAGAAACATGGACTTGAGGTTTATAACTTCTTAATTAGAGAAGACAGCTAAAGTGCACCAACTATTCACTTACCCAAGGCAAATGTTGATAAATCTTTGAGTATCAGCAGAAAGTGGAGCACCTCCAGAAAGTATAAACCGGATCCGACCTCCTAGAATTGCACGAACTTTCGAAAACACAAGGAGGTTCCACAAAAGTTTTTCCAGGCCCCATGCCCCAAACCAGCTACCATTTATTGCAGACAGTCTGCGAGCATATGCCAAGTCAAACAATTTCTTGGAAAGTCCACCTTTTGCATCTACCTGATATGTTAGGAAGATCTCAGCACTGGTGGTAGAGACATTATCTCAGAATCAGGTTTCAAACAAACAAATATATGTATCAATTCAAGAAATTTACTTTCTTGCGTACACCATCTCGAACACGGTCGAGTATTGCTGGGACAGAGGCCATCACAGTTGGCCTCAAAACAGATGCATCCCCCTGGGTACCCCTTTTTATTTTGCTTGAGGTATCAGTGAGAGTCAAAGGGGTACCATATCCTATTGCGCTTCCAACACCAGCAATTAGGTTCTGCAATGGCGACAAAGAATTTAATTAAAATAGAGTAGGAAAAGTGGGGAAATTACAAAAAATAACTGTGAAAGCAATTAAATTTCTATTGAAATTACTTGGTTCAATCAATCAAAACAGCAAGAAAATGCTCTATACCTCAGCTGCTAATTCCAGAACATGAGCCAGAGGTAGGTATGCCAAATAAACATCCTTGCTTCCCAGGTCAGGAACAATTGTCATGACTGCAGAAACTGTGGCTAAGACATTGCCATGTGTCATCATTACACCCTGTTCAAAATTAATATAATCAAAAGTGATCAGTTCAGAAACTTAAATCTGAATTTTATAAAACAAAGATTGTCAAAAACTTAAAAAATATTGAACATCAAGACAAATAATTGATGCTTAGTTGCTTACTTTAGACAGCCAAATGGCTAAACGCTACTTCAAACTCAATACATTGATCATTGTCATTATAAACATTAAAAATAAATAGGGAAGCTTGCAAATGGATAACTGGATAACTGCCAATCCCTAGAGGTTGGATGGGGTTTCAATGAGAAAGGCATCAGATGAAGATGCTTAATGATCATTATGGTTCCATGAAGTAAAACTAAATAGTCCAAGAATTCTTTAGAAATTATACAACCATTTAAAAATCAAAGAATTAATAACTCAAGGTCTAGCTTATAAGTTATAAAGAAAAGCAATGTTTACAGCATTTAAGATGCTTCTAACCTTGGGCAAACCAGTACTTCCACTTGTATACATTATAACTGCAACATCAGCTGAAACAGGATAGTCAGCATCAACAGGATTTTCTCTGCCAAGAATCTGCACATCAGCAAACGAAGTGATCTTCCAGCGACCACTCTGCTCAACTGATGAGGCAGTAGATGGAATATCAGGGTCCATACATATCACATGTTTCACAGTGTCAAGTTGTCCACTTAAGTCTACCAACTTTTTCAGTTCTTTGCTCCCACAAATCACAGTTGTAACCTCAGTCTGGTAATTGAGAAGAAAAAATGGAAAAGATATATATTAAATACTGGATGGCATAGAGCCAGAGACACAGATTAAGGGGATGGAAAAAAGTTATAACTCCAAGCTAATTCAAGCAGACAGAAGAATCAATTCAATTTCCATTCAATAATATGTTCCAACAATTTAGATGCAAGTTTCTGAATGAACTTTACGGAAATTTTCAAGTATCAACAGACAAAGGAGCAAGACTTGAGTGGTACTTTTCAGCATTGGGTCGTACCTAGAACTCATGAAATTGGTATCTAGACATGACAGCTTTAATTCAAAAACTTAATCAACCAATGTAGAAGGAGGAACTAGATAAGAATGGCTAGAGTTAAAGGATATTGCTCAACAAAGCTGAAACACAAATTGAGAGACAAATATTATTTTTCTTCTTTAAATTTTATAATTCGGCATAGGCTCTGTTACTAGAATTACATAAATTACATCGTAAGTTCACACGTCAGACTACAACTAACAATTTAGAATTCTAAACAGACAGCATTTTGGATAACTTCCGACAGTGTTCCACTTTTTACAACGCACACACAGAGACAAAGAAAGGAGAGAGAAAGAAAGAAATTAAACCTCATTCAAAGAATAGCACAGTGCTTCCTCCCCTAAGGATGCATATATGGTCACCACTGTGACATTGCGTCTGAAGCAACCCTGTCAGAAGGAAACCACATCACCCATACTGCATTATTGACCAAAATACTCCCAACACAACTGATGCGGCTTTTTAGATGGAACTTATTGTTATCCCTATCACTTTTATACACGGCCAAGAAAGCATGTACCATGAGTAAGATATAGTTCAATTACATTAAGTGTTATATTAAAAGGTTTTGGCTGAATTAGACGAGATTTAAAAAAAAAAAAAATCCAACATATGTGATAAGGCAAACCTGCAATGCAACAAACCATTCTGCTCGGGTATCAGCGAAAATTGCTACTCGTTCCTCCTTCTTGTGCCCAAGCTGAGCTAAGCCAGAAGCAAAGTTGCAGACTGTTTCAAACGCCTGACCATAGGTTAGCCACTCGTACTCTCCTAAATGAAGTTTCTCGAAGGACCTTCCATTATCAGCGACTTCAGTCTCCCTTGAAATCAACTGCCGGGTTCCAAGCAAGTATTTATCTCCATGCTCCTTGCAAGACTGCTCAAAAAGTTCTGCAAGAGTAGAGATGCCTTCCCAGGATGTGCTCACTAAGGAAGTAAACCGACAGTTTCTAAGCGCATGCCCCGGTTCCCCACCAACATCAACCGGAATCCCCCGTTTCTTTTCCTTCTTTGAATTCCGAAGAAGAAGAGTAAACACGAGGGGAACAAGAACACCAACAATATAAGCACTCATCTTTCAAGGATGGTATGGTATGGTATGGCCCCCCAGCGGAATCTACCAAATCAATGCTGAGTTCTAGAGAAACCAATTTCCTTCAAAGGTAAACAAACTATCAATCTTCTTACAGCCCAAATGTAAAAAAACTTTCAATACAACAAAAAGCAGCTAAAGTCATAAACGAACTTTGCATTGCGTGAACTAGTTTTTTTTTTTTTTTTTAAGAAAAAAAGGACTTTAACAAACAGAACGTAAAAATAACGAACAGAATTTTTAGGCGAGCGGGAGGGAGAACTGATTGAAAAATACCTGACAAAAGGGTAAACTCAGATTAAAAGCAACCTTAATTTATCAGCATTACAAGAAGAGATGCAGGGAATCGAAAGTTGAAACCTATTATGGGCTCACGCAGAACTCAACGACGTAAAACGTGGCCGTTTTAAATACTAGCTGCGGGCGGAAAGAACGAGAGTTGAGAAGTTGGAGTTTCAGGAGGACAGGAAGTACTTTTTTTAACTGAAGTAGTTTTTGTTTTCTTGTGTCTTCAGTGTTTCTGGTCTCAGTTACGAAAACAATTGGACTCCTATGGACCACACACGTGGTTCATTTCGCTTCAGTTGGTCTCAATCTGGACCGTACAATCGGATGACGGATGCGAAGCATGCGGCCCAAATGTCGTGTTACGTGGGTGGGCCCCATCTAACGGATCATCCTTTTTTCCTTTCTGCTCTAAATTTCTCTCATGAAAGCTGTATTGCAATTTTATTAATTTTCATTTTTTTAGGTAATTTAATAAACGATAAAAACAATTGTTCCAAAAATACCCTTACTTTAATCAAGATGCGTCGGATTTTATTGATTATATTGTTCGCGAAAGACCCAGGAAATATCCAGAAAGAGTAAGACGACGTAAAAGTTGTTTAGCAATAATTGGTTCATGCATTTAACTTTAAAATATGGAGCACATTAAAAACATAAGATTTAACCCTTGATTTAAAAGGGGGTAGGAAATAATGTTGATTTGCACATGTCCAAGGTGCTTGCATTGCGCCCCTATCCTTGACCAAAATAAAGTCCAGTAAATGTTGCGGTCAGCTTTGATCCTAAATTAAAACCAAAAAAAAAAAAAAGTAGACAGCGAAATAATAACATAGGCCAGACGGACCTTCTGCCTCCACATATACGGAAAAAAGATATTCTACCAACGCACAGGAGAGACTTGATCTCCCATTTTATCAACCACTGGGTGTTTCCCCTGAAATCTCGTAAATTTAATATACACGTACGGTAATGACCTTATGTCCTCGTGAGCACAAGCAAAAACTACACAACATTACCCCCCAGTCCCTAACAAACCACTGAAACAAAAAATGTGTAAAACCAATAACAGCCTGGTTAAGCAGGCGATGTAAAAATTTTCAACCCACATAATCCATAAAATTATGTGGTGCTGATTATCTGTGATTCTGCCGGTATGGTGAAAAATGAAACCAAACCCTCAAAAGAAAGGTAATGGTACTGAGTTGTATCATAATCTAGTGTGTTGCCGATCTTCCATTTGTGGTATCAGTATCATGAGGATTAGGATTTCCCTGAGGGGACGGCCCTGAAAACATTTCCATCATTGATCTCAATGCACCGGTTATGTCCTCAGGCATATTTTCTCCGAAATTTAGATTGATATTACCGCCAATTCTAATTCCAGGCTCATCGGATCCACTCACATTACTATCTTCTCCTTGTCTACTTTGAGAAGGCTGTGCCTGAGGCATATTTGAAGCCATGTTCATAAGCATGCTTGCGATATCAGTAGGTAAGGCATTAGTGTTGAAAGGCATTGTAAATGAAGGTGGTGTTCCATGACTTCTGAACCCGCCCGTTGACTGGTTTGATTCTTGGCTATAATGACTGGAGCTCGTAGTCTGCATAGGAACAGCGAAGAAACAGTAAGCTTTATCGTACTGTTTTGTTTTTGGGTGGGCCAAGTTCCAATCTCCCTCAGTGGAAAAAAAAGTTCTACAATTAGATTGCGCCAAATCATGAGAAGCTTTCTGATATCTAGTATGACTTGGAAAGGAAATCTGATGATTAGATAGCATATTACCTGATCCCATCCTGTCCGTTGCCTCTCTTCTCTCAACTTCTGCTCAGCCATCTATGTTTCATAATGACAATGTCATCATCGATAGCATGATAGCAATAACAACTATGGCAAGAAGAAAGAACGAGAAGCAAAACCAACCCGAATATTCTCTTTCACAGCTTCATTATTTGGATCCAATTGCAAGGCTGCATAGGCAATACAGTAAAAATACTCGCATTACTGCATCCAGCAAGGAATCATTGATCTAATGGATTTACAGAAATAACTTCATACCAACCTTTCTTAAATCCTTTTTCAATAGCATCGTTGTAGTTCCCTTGTGCATAATATGCTAAGCCCAGACGGCTGTATGCCTTGCTATAATTTGGGTCGATATCAATGGACTTGAGACAGTCTCTGACCGCTTCAGCGTATTGGTGGATCTGGGTGTAAGCAGCTGCCCTGATAAGCAAAATCATAGGAAAAATAAAAATAAAACTTCACAAAGAGGAGAAAATTATAAAAATGTAGGAATTAATAAATAAAGAAGAGTTAAAATTAATATAGCCAAGCCAAAAATACAATTAATCATAATGTTAACCTTTCCTTAATTCTCAGAGACCAATTTGCCATTAATTTTATACAGTAACAGGATTATTATTCACCTTTTCCCCCTTTCTTAATTAACAACTGAAAGATATGAAATATCAGGATTAAGTTGTAAGCTATATTTTCCTCCTCTGCATTATAACATTTAAAACAAAAAATGGAATATAACTCATAAGAAATCTTAAGCCAAATGACTAGGATGCCTCCTGCCTGGCACAATATAACCGCCAATCAGAAAAGCTACTGCAGACTGCAGTCTTGAAAAGGAATTTCTCTAATTTCTGCTAATCAAGGGGCATATATTTAGCATACATAAGAAATTACCGAAATGTGAATGTCAGTACTGCACCTGTTAGAGTAGTAGACAGCATTATTTCCACAAAGTGCAATAGCAAAAGAATACAACTCGATTGCATCAGAGTACTGCTGCGACTGCATGACCCTATTACCTAAAACAAATAAAAAATTACACACAATCAGCTTTAAAATCAAATAAACAACATAAGATGTTATCAATGAATTATGTATTCTCTAAATGGTTATTGGCTTCAATCTTTGTGTGAAAATGAAATTATGTGTGTTTCCATTAATAAAATCTAGGTGTCCCTATCAATAGTCATTCATTTATTCTATTTATATTGAGGCATTAAAATACCTCATGCCAAGTATCTTATTGAGAAGAATTCATGACAGACAGTGATGATATATTAGACACAAACAGATTTTTCTCAAATTTCCAAGAGATCGGTTATGTGTATAAGAACTTCAAGATTTAGGAGCACATCAATTGTCGACCTAATTGAAAACATATAACCTTATAAGTACCTTGACATTTAAATATCTCAGCCAGATTCTTCTGATTATATGCATGAGCACCAGATTTTTCCATCTCCTGACATGATGCAGCACAATAACTTTCACTTGTCAATAAATATTCTTTTGAATGTTTATTCTTTTGTTTCTTAGCAAAAAATATAGTGTGTATGTGTGTGTGTGTGTGTTCTTTTGTTTCAAATATAGAAACAAATAACAATCTTCCACACACACCCGCCTAATAGTATACCCAATCAACTAAAGGAATTCAAGAGAAAAAATAAACAAATAAAATAAAAAAGACAATGCCTGGTAGGAAGCACTGTGTGCAACAATGTTCTATTCAATTTGCAGGAAAATATATAAGACTAAAAGGAAAATAGCAATCATCTTTAACGAGTTCAGATTCACTGAAAAGCTACTGAGATTGCAAACAATAGCCATATCATCCCTCCATCAAGATATGCCTCAAAATCATTGCTTTACTTGGAACTAAGCTCTAACTCATATGCCTCAAAAGCATTACCTTAAACCAATACTGACCCAAGTCTCTTTTTCTTAGTCCCTAATTTCTTACTTCATTTGCTTCTGAGCTACAACCCACCTTGATTAATTTTACCTTGAAGGAAATAATTTGTCATGTTCCCGTTACAGTATGACATACAAAGGTCGAAACATGGCACTTCTAGAAAGAAAATTATCTCAGCTTAAATCCAAGGCACCAAACTATCACCATCTCCATGCCCTTCTCCAATAACATCAGGTCTTCTCTTGTACACTATCACAGGGCATTGACCATTTCACCTAAGAGGATGAGGACGGGTACTTCGAAAAATTTTCATTTCTGATGTCCTTCCATACAGTCTAGAGTGGGAGGGACTGAAAATTTCATTGTGCTGGCAGTTCATCTTGTTCAATCCAAGTTATGCAATTTTCAGCAAGTGGTAACAGCTTAGCCTGCTACTTAATTTTTGCAAAGTAAAAATTATTCTTTTTTTTTTCTCATTTCATTTTTAAAAAGGTAGGGGGGTGGGCAAAGTCCAAATCGATTTTTTAGCCCCTACCTCCCCCAGGATACAAACTGAAGTACAATTATTCTTTAAATATACTCAATACAAGGAAAGTGGACAACCAACCATTAAAAGAAGCAAGTAGAAAAGCAAAGAAGAGAGAACTAAGTAAATTTAATATTCAGAAGAAACAACAAAAGAAAATAATCGAGAACATATGTCATACATTAATTGCATCATGAAATATACGAGAGGCCTTATCCACTTGGGAAGGGTCATCGTTCCCATCAGGCATAGTCCTGAAATAATGAAATTTCTCAAGTGCAGCAAAAAATTGGCCAAATAGTTCATCTTTTGAGACCCCTGCAAATCAGAGGGCAATTGAGAAACAATTAACAAGCAGATAAGCTAAAGTAACATGATTTTTAAGAACAGCTTTAATCACACTGGAAAAATGAACACAAATCTTCAATCCAACAACCTTGCAAAGTAAATGTCCAAAATATGAGGTTTTCAAGCCTGTTTTATTCATACATCACCTACTCGTTTCTCAACTAAGTTAAGATAATTCAAACCCTGACAAATCCACCGTTATTATGTCTTTTAATAACATTTTATATCATTCACTTTCCTGAATATAGACGGAAAAAAGCAACACCATATACGAACCTGTAGAGTCAGGTTCTTCTGTCCAGTCTTCACCCTGATCAAGTAGAACAAGGAATTGCAGTCAAAACTTGAAAGCAGCATTTCATTGTAGAAGATTTAAAAAGGAAATAGGATCTATATATGATGATGATTTTAGTAAGAGCAACAAATGCACAAAGTAAAAAAAAGAAAAAAATGAATGATAGAACTGAGAAGGCTAGAACCATGGATTTTGAAGCTTCTGAAAACTTGGCATCCATGTTCTGGGCAGAGGATGAACTAGGAGCATTATCAGATTTGATCCCTAAAGCATCACTTGCTTGCTGTGAATTGAAAATATCAATCAATGAATCGGGTTTTCTTTGACCGTCAGCAGAAGGTGAATCAAGCTTAAACACCTCAGTCAAACATTCTCTGGCAACCTCAAGACCTTCAAGATCAACCCCCGGAGCAGGTTCAACTATCAAAACACATGTAGCTACCATCAAGAAGAGAATTTAACAAGCTGAGCGACAAAGCTTCAGCAGTAACCACATATAAGCATCAAAGTAAGGCTGGGAGAGACATGGCATAACAGACAGGTACTCTAGACCAACAGGAACTTTAAGTGTTTATTAACACTATGTTAATAACCCCAGGCACCACCATCATATGCATTATCACAAAATAGAAGTTACATCTCTTTCCCGTCCGTTTCAAACAAAAAAGCTTCCCCTTTCAACATAAATGTTAAATCCTTCATTCAATTTACTATGAGATAATAATATAAAAGAAAGTATTGAACGAAATAAAACCGACATTTAATTAGATTCTAAGCATGAGAACAGAAAGAACTAATTGAATGATCGTTGACCTAAAGAACAAGAAATAAAAACATGAACTTGCATGCAGATGATAAGAAGTGAGAGAGAGGGCGAGGGTGGGACCAGAATCGAGGAAATGGAGGAAAGAGCGGACGATGCGGCGAGAAAGCGGGGAATCGGTCTGTATCCGGGAGTTCGCCATGGAAATTTGATAACAGAGGACTCTAGCAGCTGCTCATAACGGCGCCGTATTAATTTGGTGTCTTGCAGTTGCAGAAAGCTTTCTCTGTGTCAGCGAGCAAGTCTTCTCTGGAAAGCTGGTGTTTGGTTCAAGGAACAATAGTGTGGCGTACTGGGGATGTGTTGCTTTTACTTATTTTTATTTTTTTGAGCTTATCACAAATATTTTGTATATATTATCATTAATAATTAATAAGTGCAAGTGCTTTTTCTTAAATTAAGTAATATTGTGAATACCAAGCGCATTTCTCAAATAAACAATTTAACAAGATATGAAGTTAACTTTCAGTAATTGAAACAAAAAAAGTTAAAATAAGTGAATAATGTAATATCATTCTTCTTATTATTCGATGAAGTAAATGGAAAAAAAGATTTTCAGTTGATGAAAGTTATTTTTGTTTGTTATTCGAAATTATCCTTAATGGTAAATTGTGTTGTAAACATCATTTTTGTGATATAAAATATTATTAAAATTAAGAGTGTTGGAAGTAGGGGTCAATTAATTCAGATTCGAATCAACCAGATCATATTTTGGATTAATCGGATTAGGAAAAATATAACCCGAACTCAACCTGAACATGTGATTATTTGGATCGGATCAAAGATTTATACATGTTTTAGCTTTGATTTTTTAAAATTTTAAATTTTTGACTCGATCCGATCCGATTGGGTTGGCTAAAATCCAACCCGATCATATTAGAGCCTTTATCCGAATTCGATTCGAACCTAAATTTTTCGGATCAGATCGATTCGGGTCATTTGCCCACCCTTAATTGGAAGTGCGATGCAGGCTCTGTTTGATACAGTTTTTCAAGTAGAGATTATTTAAGTAGAGTTTTTGACAATAGAGTTTTACAAATAGAGATTTTACCTATAAAAAATTAGTTGTTTGGTTGTCAATAAGAGCTTGTATTAAAAATCTATTAAATTACTTTAATAGACAAGTTTTTTAAAGTTATGTTATGAAAAGAATAAAATAAGATTATCAAATAAGTAAATGATATTTTATATATTTTAACATTAAAAAAAAGTTTTTCAACCTCTACTCCTAAAAGTCCAAAACTTGAGTTTTTGTTAGTAGAGATAAAATAATTTATTTAAGCTCTCAAAGCTCTACTAAAAATACAACCAAATAATAATAAAAATTATAATAAGAACTTACGAGACTAAATAAGCACTTATAGCCATTAGATAAATCATAACAAACAGACACGTAGTCCTAAGAGTTTTTGTATCCAAGTGTAGAACAAACACAAAATTCAGCTACACATCTCCTTTATCACCACCTGTAATAGAAAGAAAAATAAATATTAAACATTAAGCATTTACAAATTTACCCGTATCTAATTTTAGAAGAAATATAGACAAGTTTATCGGGAGCAGCCAGGAAAAAACAAGGCTGTGACATCTGCCAGCCCTAATTAATATATGGGTAATTTTACAAATATAGTTGAACAAATTGATAACAGTAAATGACTGATAATGCATGCAGTTTTAAAGGCTATAAGTTTCAATCAATTTAGAGAATTCAAGGGTACGTAAATAGCCACAGATTATTACAAAATCATTCTTCCACAATACAGCCCGTACTCCCGTTCTGATAAGGTTTTCAGCTGCTTGCCGGAATTATCTTCGAATGCATCAACAGTCTTGTGTAGATTACTGCAAGAAGAATGCGGCACATGTCCCCATAACAGGATGCCAAGCTTATATATAATGATATACAAGAACAGTTAAATGTCGTGATTTACGATGTATATGCCTTAGTTCAAATGTTAAAAACTTAAAATGCTTTTGGAGCTAAACGTAGAAGACTTCCAATTTAAAAGAACTTCTATCACCATGAGCAAAAAGGAGTACATTTGGAGCTTCTTTGAGCGCAGGGAAGAATGATAAAGAGATTAAAGACCTTTAACTAATTAGAAGACGAAAGACAGATATGATAAATGGCAATCAACAAAACCCACTACGTATCTCTTATATTATCCCCAGCCCCCGCCCCGGCCCCTAAAAGGAAAAATAAAATGTAAAATGGAAACAAAATTGATAAATGCTGATTCCCAGCTCGGTCTCTACCTCCATCTCCATTATGGTACAGTATACCAAACACACAGATGATATAAACGTAAATAGAGTTTTGCTTGGACAAGAGTAGAACAGAACCAGGGGTTCTGAAGCTTCTGAAAACTTGGCATCCATGTTCTGGGCAGATGATGAACTAGGAGCATTGACCGATTTGTTTTCTAAGTCATCCTTTGTTTCCAAAGAGTTGAAAATATTGATTAATGAATCGGGTTTTCTCAGATCGTCAGCATAAGGTGAACCAAGCTTAAACAACTCGAGATCAACTCCCGGAGCAGGTTCAACCATCAGAAAGAGAAAAACATGTAACTATCATCAAGAAGGGAATTTAACAAGCAGAACAACAAATCTTAATCAATCATCACGCATAAGCGCAAAGAATTCATTTATTAATCGTGTCAAAATATCAAAACATGAATATGACCCGTTTATTAATTATGTTAATCGCATTGATTCATTTAACATATTTGATAAAAAAATTAAAAATTATTTTTTAAAAAAATTACAAATATGTCAATATTATTCTTAAAAACAAATCTTAAATAAGTTAACATGACATATACATAATTTGTATAAATTTATAACATAATATGCATATGGCATGCATAATTAATTTAATGTTGCACATATATATTTGTTAATTTTTCGATAATATTACCACATATTAATTGATATTCGTGTCATAAACTTGTAACCATATTAAGGTGATTCAACATGTGTACAACACATTTATTTATTGTGTTGTGTTTTATCAACTTATTTATTAATCGCATCAATATTTGTCAATCGAATACGATAAAATAGTATCGTATCCATGTCGTGTAATCATGTATAAATCATTTCATCGCCTTTAGTTATTATAAATATTATAATAAAAAATGTCAGCGTTTATGATAACTTTAAAAATACTATAGTAATTACAAATGTATAATACTATCCATCTAAAAGTTATATCATAATTTAGAGAAAGATTTGTGTAAAACCATCTAAATAAAACTATGCAATAAACTAATGCCATGAATTTTAATTAGATTAATTTAAAAATAAAATTATTTGATAAATTCTAGTGTATAACGTTAAGAGTTTCGCTGAGTAATTTTTAATCAATCAATTTTCTTTAGTTGGCATTGAAGTTCGATAACAATTGAATTCAATAACTTAAAATTTATGCTTAACAACTAATTCCAGATTCCAAAATAAGAAAGCATTTCACCTGTTTTCCATGCTATGGTATTTCATAAATACGGATAAAAGAGACAGTCTGCATTGCAAGAAAACGAATTCAAATGGCATCCTTTTCATCTTCCGGACAAGCACACATACAGATACAAAATTTTCTGATTATAAGAGCCAAGGGCAGACTCACAATATTTTAACGAGTCAGTTACATTGGTCAGCAAAATTTTATGCTAATTGTTGCATTAAACGTGCCTTGACGATATACACCAATTTTTTTCTGAAATATTTACACGAAGCTGATATGAACTGAATTTGTTGGATTATTTTCTACCCTAAAGACGGCCAAGAGTCATATGGTAATGATTCCCAACTAGTAGATCAAGCACTAAGTTAAGGAATTTTCAGTTTTCCAATAAACATAAACTATGCAGTAGGTGTACTAAACTTTGCGCCTCTGCGATCTTCTGGTAACCTGAATAAGAAAAAGATGCATGACCAAAAAGGAGATGTGAGTGTTTATGTTAAAAGATTTTTTTTTTTTAAAGTTAAAACAAAAGCTCTCATTTTTAATTTTTATGGCCGAAAAGGATATGCTAACAATTACTTCAGATAATCTCTTTCTGTTAAGTGGAATCCAAAATCATAAAACTTTCATTGCAGAACATAGCTTTTCACATACGTTTTCTGAAAAATTCCACAGCAAGCAATATTAAAGAAAAAGAGCTAAGGCTTACAGCATCATCATTTATATTGATGACTTCCGAGGCTGATGTGTCTTCCCAAACTTTCCTCCCCCGTTTCCCCTTTGCTGATCCTACATATTAGCCAATTAACAGCAACAAAATAGCGATAAACTTAACCAAAGAATTAAGACACTCCTGACTTGTAGAAAATTATATAACACAACTTCTAGAAAGAATAACAATAATAGAGGATGTAAGTTGCACGTAGTGAATCATGCTTTGACCCAGCAGGGAGACACTTCAAAGAATCAGGCAAACAGTTCTAGTAGT
>NW_006262201.1:37272415-37340036 GCF_000493195.1 Citrus x clementina | reverse complement strand
AGTTAGGCATGCAAACCCTTCATCAGAGTAAGGAGTCCGTAATATTAAAAGAGGAATGTGAAAACTAAATAGCTCATATAATGGATCTGAAATTTAAAATCTAGTATCCACACTCCACGCCAACCTGGTCTGCCTCTAATGGAGGTTCTTAGGAATATGTCAGCCAACCAATAAAGTACTAAGAGAATGTGCCATCACTCAATAAGTTACAGCCTAAACATTTAATGAACAGTTTGTGAAATGCTTGAGCTAATGTTCAATTTTTCAAATCCCGGTGCTACCCATTAGTATGACCACCGCAAATTGTCACATTACTTTTATGTTAACACTACCAAAAGAAAAGAAAAGATTTAAAGAAAACAGAAAAACAGAAGCTGTTTAAAATTAACTTTCATGGCATCTAAGTGTAGAACAAACTCAAATTGCGGCTAAACAAGGTTGTGACATCTGACTGCACTAAAATAAGGGTAATTACAAAATATGCGAACAAAAACATAATGAATAGCTAATAACATGTGCTGTTTTAAGGCTATAAAAAAAATTCAATCAATTTAGAGAATTCAAGGGTAAATAAATACACCGATTATTACCAGTCAAAAGAACTGTTCTTCCACAAAACAACCCATCCTCCTGTTTTGATAAGGCTATTAGCTGCTGGGCAGAATTGTCTTTGAATGTATCAACAGTTTTGTGTAGATTACTGCAAGAATGCGGCATGTCACTATAACAGGTATGTCAAGCTTATATAGAATGACATCCAAAACAAGAAAAATGTCTTGATTTACAATGTATATGCCTAAGGTCAAATGTACTCCTGCAGAAATCTCAAAACAATTTGCTAAATGCTAAAGCAGCTAAAAATAGAATACTACAAAATTAAAAGAACTTGTATCTCAATAAGCAAAAAGCAGCACCTCTGGAGCTTCCTTGGGCATAGGGAAGAGAAAAAAAGGAAAAGAAAAAGAAAGAAAGGAAAACTGAAAATGCTAACCAAAATGATAAATGTTGAGTCCCAGCTTGGTCTCTTCTTCTGTCCCATTTATGTCACAGGATACACAATGACACACACACACACTCACACTATGTTGACACAAATAGAGTTTAACTATCTCATAGCCCTCCATCAACAGTAATATTACTAAAGAGTCTGAATTAACATGAGAAGAATTCCCACTAAAGCACTCACACAAACAATCATGAAATATATATTCAATAAAAATGAATTTTGTTTGTAGGTAAAATAAATTGACAAAAAGATTCCTGAGAGGCAGGGACTAGGTACACAAGTAATGAGTAACCATAAAAGAAATTGAAACAAAAAATAAAGACTCTTGCTCAAGTCTCT
The DNA here is from genome assembly GCF_000493195.1 of Citrus x clementina. Taxonomy (NCBI): domain Eukaryota; kingdom Viridiplantae; phylum Streptophyta; class Magnoliopsida; order Sapindales; family Rutaceae; genus Citrus; species Citrus x clementina. The sequence goes on along the minus strand of NW_006262201.1, from coordinate 37,338,691 downwards.
AACAAACCAAAGAAACAAACCATAGTTAGCAAAGGGAGGAAGGATGGTATGCCTGACAAATAAATTTGGATGAATTATAGCACTCAAGTCCAAACATTCAAGAGAGAAATTATTAGGAACTCACCCATGCCGTGAATGTAAGGTATTTAGGTCCTCTTCCAACAAAACCTCCTTACAGCAAAAATCAGTCAACACATAATAGCATCAGGATATAATTTACAAGTGAAACTGATAGAAGACAACAATAGAAGATAGATTAATTTGAATCAGAAATTTAAGCAACAACCAAAACCCAAAATGGCAATAATAATGGAAAAGGACATAAAATTAGCAATTGGGATTTCTTTTTAAAAATTAAAAATAATAATAATAGCCCTTCTCAAAATCTCGATTGAGGACTCTGAAAAAGGGAAAACTCATTGTATGGGATTTTTCTTTAGAAAAAACAAGAGGGTTCCATGGGACTGTATGGGGACATTTAAAAAGGTATCAACTGGCCTTAAACCCCACGTAAATGTCCTTTAAATCCATTTACCCTTTTGTTGCTAAAGAATCCATAGCCACCCGGACCTTCCCGGGACGAGGGCGGGTCTTGCTCTAATCTTCCACCGGGAAGGTATGGAAGGGGCTGTTTTTTATAGTTTTACCGGCCTAAACTCCCTACAAGGGCCACAATAGCAAATTCTTGATATTTCATTCTTACCCTTTCAGACAAGGAGTCACCACAAATAGTCTCACAGCTCCTGCTATCCAAGCATAATAACTCGAAATCTCCACTCCCATTAGCAATCTGCATAGTCAAGGAGATATTTTCAGCATTGTTCCAAAGAAAGTCAGGGCAAATACAAGAAAAATGGAATACCAAAAAGAGTTCAAGTATATTTACAGCATGTGATTAAAGTAAACAGCTAGAATTAAAAAATATATATATACAGACTCACAGGAGAAGTATTAAATGTTTCAAAAGTTAGGAATACAGACACATAAACAGCAACAAATTAGAAGATGGAAGTCTGTTGGTACAGAAATCCATTTGATTTCCCTTCAACAAGCTAGATCTTTGGCCATATACATAAAGTTTCACAATTTTCCTTCAAAATAAAATAAAAGGAAAAGAAAAGAGGGTGTAGGTATATGATCTTGAAAACAAGATCAGAAAACTTCCGCAGTTTGTCCCATAGCTAGTAAGAGAAAAAGCAAAAGCAACAAAGATGCAGCATAAACTTTAGATTCCAACTTCGTACAACTTTCCTCATTCTTATCCAATGATGTCCAATTCAAAAAACACGTTAACCTGGAATCTGGACAAAGACCAAATAATACCATGGTGATTTATCTATGAGTACAGTATACATACGTTCACACCGCAGGGTTCCTTGAACTTGGCCCTGTTGTTTATTGAAGGGTCAGCGGTAACAATACTACTGACTGGCCTGACATTTTCTTTCAAAGAAATAGTAGTTCTCTCCATGTTCTGGCATGAAACTTGTGAATCTGTAAAAGATAATTCCATAGCTACAGAATCACAGGAAGAATGTAATTCCTTCTCCGGAGTCGTGGCCGAACCTTTAGATGCACCATTTTTGCACTCAACAGTAGAACACTGAATGGGTTTATCTACAAGTGCAGTTGCTAAATGGGCCCCCTTTGTTTTATATCTCGTACTGTTTTCTTGCTTGACCTCTTTATTTTTGGGCTTTATCATCCCACTCGATGTCAAATCAAACTGTTTGCATGCTACCAAGTTTAATGTGGGGTATGTTGCAACAGAGTGTTCGCTACCCTCTTGACGTTTTTGATTACGTTTTGGAAGAGTCTTACCAGGCTGAAATATAAAGTAGAATCAACGCACACCAAAATGAAAAACAAAATAGAGAAATTCTTTACATGATAATTATAAGAAACATATGATCAATTCAGGGAAAGAAAGCTTCTGTAAACATACCAGAGAAATATGAGATTTGAAAACATGAACAACTGTCTCAACAAAACTTTGTTCAAAATAGCTCTGAGAAAGACATTCTGAATTGGCCTGCACAGAAACATTAAATAAGGTCCATTACAATGTTTTGTGTGTTAAAAAATTTTTAACACCTTAATACTTACCTCTCCATTCTTCCTGGCAAGACTAACTTGATATAAGGATAATGGCAAAAGAATCCTTCCAACAGCTCGTGAGGCGATGACATTATGATTCAATTCTTTTACAATGGAGATTCCAATGTCTGCTAGCATGTGCAATTTCTGCGTTCTCATATCCTCACAATCAATATAACATAAGCAAGGAATCATGAAAGAAAAAGGCATCTAAAAGGCTCAATGCTTACTGGAGTTCTGTGAGCATCAACAGCATCCTCAGCTTTTTTAATAGCACAAAAAATTGTAAGCAAATACAACACAGCATCATTAACAAGACCCATGTCACCATCAACAATGCTAGGATTGAGTAATGTCTGCAAGAGAGAAAAAAGTGGACTGCAAAAAGGAAATTTTCCAGTTAGTGTCACTTCTAGTAATAATTACATTAATATTCAGAAAACTAGGCAGCCCAGGCTCCAAAGAAAAACTGTCATATGATTTACACCTACCAAAAAAACTGAGCAATGATCCCTTCATCTTTGCAGTCTTCAGGTGGGAAGCCTCTATCATGTGCAAGAATATGGATCAAGAACACCACTACATATGCTGGATAATCAGTATTTGATACCCCTTGCACTGCAGAATTTCGGCGAGCTCGAGCTTCTATGCTGTAATCCTTGATAAATTCGGCCATATATTTGAAAGACTGTATGAAAAGTGTCAGCACATAAAACATGATAAAATTAGGATCAAAGAATGAGAGTAATGATACAAAAGATATTTGCACATGATAGACATAAACATACATCATCTCGCAGATCCTTCTGACAATCTGAGGTGGCCAATGCAAAGGCACATGCATATTTAATAGGTATAGCATGTGCTTTCAACCATTTGTGTGTTTTATCAAGGAACTTTCTCCTTACAAATGCAGAGGAGTCCTGGAACATGATAGGACTCAACATAATCAACCAAGAAAGCAATGGAATAGATAGATACGAAAAAACTTGATAATCAAAGAGCAAGACATTTTTCAGTTTCTTATATAAAATAATAATAATAATAATAATAATAATCATCATCATCATCATCAAAAAAGAGCAATGAAGGGAAAAGACGAAGGTAATCAGATAATTTGCACTGTCACTCCATAGTAATCAGTTCAGGAGACATAACAAAGCTCTAAAGTTCTTCAATAGAGGCCAAAGAACAAAATCTAAGTACATATATTTGCTGCTACTCTTTACATAATGAAAATCAGCATCAGAAACATTGGTATAATTGGATATCAAGGATCACAATTTGCATCCCACTGACTTTTTCAATACAATTAACTAGGGTTTGGAAAAAAATCTATGATCAAATATTTTCCAAAATCAGAGTCTCCCCGCTATGTCATGGTAACACCTACAACCACGTGTAATTACCAGAACTTTAAACATCAGAAAAACAAATTAGAAAATAAATTTCAGAAAATGGTAAACTTCAAAGCTACTTTTAAGTGCCATCAGGAGAAGCAAATTATCAGCTGAATGTGACTTTGAACCTTTAATATCCAATAATACTTCAGGGATCAAAATTTGTTAAATCTATTGACAAAAAGAAAAAAGAAAAATGGTTCAAACTATAAGGTGCTTTTATGATACATAATTATGCAATTTCTCTTCATTTCTTTCATAGAAAAAAGAAACAAAAAGCAAAAACCTGTAGCCCTTTCAGTACTAGTGTTCAAAAGAAAGTCAGTTCTACTACATGTCTTTCTCTAAAGAGCAATTTCTCTCCATTTTTCGGATAGACAAAAGAAACAAAAAACAAAATGCTGGGTATCATAACTACTATTAGTGTTCAGAAGAAAGTCAGTCCTACTAGATGTCTTTCTCTAAATCTTGTCTATAACATTTCTATAGTGTAAAGTTTTCAAACAAATTCATATGCAACAATCAATCTGTGATCAACTACTCTGGTACAATATGAGAGCTTTGAAAGGTTAAACTACTAATATCGATATACATCTAGTGTCAGCATGCTAGCCTCTTCATCAGGCACATAAATTGTTGGAAATTAGGTCTTGATTTTAGCCTTAATCCTAGAGATATTTTAGGATCCTTTCCTCTGTAAATATAGATGATAGCTGTCAAATATTAGCTCTTAATTAGTTTCCTTTTCTGTTATAATTGCTCTATTTAAAAGGGATCCTTGTACTGATTGTAAATATGAAGGATACTACTTTTTCCTCATAATTTCTAAGTTGGTATCAAAGCATAGGGAATCGTGTCTGCAACCATGTCAGAAGTCACGTCTGAAACCACTCCAACCCCTGCTGCTGCCATTCCAGAAAAAACATATGAGACCCTGCGAAACCACTCCAACTCTCATTCTGTTCAAATCACCACCATCCGCTTAAATGGCGACAACTTCCTCCTCTGGTCGCAATCTGTCCGGATGTATATCCGTGGGCAAGGAAAAATTGGTTACATCACTGGTGACAAGAAGGTTCCTGCTAATGATGATCCGCTGTATGGCACTTGGGATGCTGAAAATTCCATGGTTATGACATGGCTGGTCAACTCCATGGAGGAGGACATAAGCTCCAATTATATGTGCTATCCTACTGCTAAAGAATTGTGGGACAACGTTAGTCAGATGTATTCTGACCTGGGCAACCAATCTCAGGTTTTTGAGTTAACTTTAAGGTTGGGAGAGATTCGTCAAGGTGATGATTCTGTCACCAAATATTTCAATTCTTTGAAAAGGTTGTGGCAAGATCTTGACCTCTTCAACACATGAATGGAAATCCGCTGATGACTGCAACCACCACAAGAAAACCGTGGAAGACAGTCGTATTTACAAGTTTCTTGCCGGCCTCAATGTTGAGTTTGATGAAGTACGAGGGAGGATTATTGGCAGACCTCCTCTACCACCCATTGGCGAAGTCTTTGCTGAAGTCAGAAGAGAAGAAAGCCGAAGGAGCGTAATGCTCAGAAAAAGGAGTACCGGTGAGTCAATTGAGAATTCTGCCTTAATTACTGATGCAGCAGCCTACAAGACTGCAAATTATCAGCGCAGGTCTGATGATAAGTCACAGGCCTGGTGTGATCATTGCCACAAGCCTCGCCATACACGTGAGAAGTGTTGGAAGCTTCATGGCAAACCTGAAAACTGGAAAAGCAGCAAGCAAGGAGAGAAGAATTGTGGGATTCCTTCGGCCAATGAAGCCAACTCAAGCCACTTCAACAAAGAGCAGATTGATCAACTCCTGAAGCTGATAAAATCCAACTTCTCGTCCGGTATTCCTAGTGTTTCTTAGGCACAAACAGGTAGAAATCCTATAGCCCTTTCTTGTTTAAACTCTTCTCCATGTATCATAGATTCTGGAGCCTTTGATCACATGACTAGTTCTTTTCATTTATTTAATACCTATTCTCCCTGTTCTGGAAATCAAAAAATTAGAATTGCCGATGGTAGTTTTTCACCTATTGCAGGAAAAGGACTTATCAAACTGACCGAGAAAATCAATCTCAATTCTGTTCTTCATGTCCCTAAATTAGCCTGCAATCATTTGTCTGTTAGTAAATTATCTAGAGATTCTAATTGTCGTATTACCTTCTTTGAATCACATTGTGAATTTCAGGACCAGAACTTGGGGATGATGATTGGACGTGCTAGGATGATTGAAGGTCTTTACTACTTTGATGAAGTACCTATTAGTAATAAAAAAGCTCAAAACTTTATTAGTACTAGTTCAATTTCTGTTAGAGAAAAAATAATGCTATGGCACTATAGACTAGGACATCCTAGTTTTCTTTATTTGAAATACTTATTTCTAGAATTATTTAAAGGGATTGATTGCTCTTCTTTTTATTGTGAATGTTGCACTTTTGCAAAACTTCATCGTTCTACTTATTTGCCAAAACAGTACCAGGCCTCCAAACCTTTTTATTTGATTCATAGTGATGTTTGGGGTCCTTCCAAGGTAGTAATGGTTTGTTACTTTTATTGATGACCATACTCGTTTATGTTGGATTTATCTCATGCATAAAAAATCTGACGTAAAATATTTATTTGAAAATTTTTACACCATGATTGAAAATCAATTTCAAACTAGAATTGGTATTTTACATTCTGACAATGGAACAGAATATTTCAATGAGCACTTGGGTGAGTTTTTTAATGATAAGGGCATTTTTCATCAATCTACACGTCGGAATACCCCTCAACAAAATGGCATTGCAGAACGGAAAAATAAACATTTACTTGAAGTAGCACGTGTCATAATGTTTTACATGCATATTCCTAAGTATTTATGGGGTGAAGCGGTTTTAACAGCAGCTTATTTAATAAACAGGATGCCTACCAAGGTGTTAAAATACAAAACACCTCTTGATTGCCTTAAAGAATTTTTTCCTGCAACAAGGTTGTTTTCTGATTTACCTGTCAAAGTTTTTAGGTGTACTGTCTATGTTCATGTTCCAAGTCAATTTCGTTCAAAACTTGACCCACGTGCTATAAAGTGTGTATTTTTGGGTTATTCATCGAACAAAAAGGGGTATAAGTGTTTTAACCCTCAAACAAAAACATTTCATGTGAGTATAGGTGTGTCGTTTTTGGAAAAAACTCCTTATTTCATAAAAAATTCTCTTCAGGGGGAGACAAATGGAGTAGAAGACAATTTTTGGGACATTTATATCCCACTTCCAAAAGTTATTTGTCCTATTCAAGGACCACACTTTTCTGATAATGATCAATTGAGAAAAACAAGTTCTTTAGAGCCTAGTACAAGAGATTCTCGTTCAGGGGGAGAAGTACTACAAACAGATCAACATGATCTAAATTCTGAACTTCAGGTTTATACTAGGAAGAGATTTCATCTGAGAAGTAAAGACTTGAATGTCAATCCTACACAAGCCCAATTTGAAAAACTGAGTTCCGGCACTGAAATTTCAGGTAATCAAATCCCAACTCCAACTTTGATTCCTTCAATTGTTTCCAATAATTCACCAATTATTTCTGATCGTGATGCCCCTATAGCTATTAGGAAAGGTGTTCGAAACTGCACCAAACATCCTATTGCAAATTATCTTTCCTATCAAAGACTGTCAAAAAACCATAAAGCTTTCACATCTAGGATTTCACATTTGTTTGTTCCAAGAAATGTACAGAAAGCACTAGATGACCCGAATTGGAAATTAGCAGTCATGGAGGAGATGAATGCCTTGAGGAGAAGTGGTACTTGGGAGATAGTTGATCCACCTAGAGACAAGAAAATAGTTGGGTGTAAGTGGGTGTTTACGATAAAATGTAATGCGGATGGAAGCGTTGAGAGGTACAAGGCGAGACTGGTGGCTAAAGGCTTCACTCAGACTTATGGGATTGACTATCAGGAGACTTTTGCTCCTGTTGCTAAAATAAATTCTATCAGAATTTTGTTATCTCTTGCAGTGAATTGTGATTGGCCTTTACACCAACTTGACGTTAAAAACGCATTTCTCAATGGTGATCTTAAAGAGGAGGTGTTCATGAGTCTACCACCAGGATTTGAGAAGAGTCTTGGTAGTGATAAAGCTTGCAGATTAAGAAAGTCATTATATGGTCTCAAACAGTCACCAAGAGCATGGTTTGAACGCTTTGGAAAGGCAGTTATCAGTTATGGCTTCTTGCAGAGTCAAGGAGATCACACAATATTTTATAAACACTCAAAAGAAGGTAAAATTGCAATTTTGATTGTTTACGTTGATGATATCATTTTAACCGGTGATGATGAAACAGAATTAGCAACCCTCAAGAAAAGACTTGCAAAGAAGTTTCAAATTAAGGATTTGGGAGTCCTTAAGTATTTCCTTGGAATGGAATTTGCAAGATCCAAGGAAGGTATATTTGTGAATCAAAGGAAATATGTTCTTGATCTCCTTGGAGAAACAGGTTTGCTTGGTTGTAAGATGGTAAAGACCCAAATTGATCCTAACTTGAAGTTACAACCTGCTAAGGTTGAAGAAGTAAAGGATAGGGAACAATATCAAAAACTCGTAGGGAAGTTGATCTACTTGTCTCATACGCGACCTGATATCGCCTTTGCAGTCAGCATGGTAAGTCAGTTTATGCACTCACTAGGGGCAGGGCATTTTGAGGCAGTCTACAGGATCTTAAGATACCTAAAAAGAATCCAAGGAGGGGCCTAATGTTCAAAAAACATGGACATCTTCAAGTTGAAGTCTACACAGATGTAGACTGGGCAAGAAGTGTCACTGACAGGAGTAAAAAACAGATGTGGTTGCTAGAAGTAGTGCAGAAGCAGAATTCAGAGTTTTTGCCCATGGAATCTGCGAGGTTATGTGGATAAAAAGAATTCTTGAAGAACTGAAATTTACTTTCTCAACTCCTTTGAAAGTCTATTGTGACAACAAAGCTGCTATTTCTATAGCTCATAATCCAGTTCTTCATGATTGAACAAAACATATAGAAGTAGATAAACACTTCAGTAAGGAGAAACTCAACACTAGAATAATATGTATGACATATTTTCCAACAACTGAACAGTTAGCTGATGTATTAACAAAGGGATTGCACAAGAAGCAATTTGATAAGTTGACTAGCAAGCTGGCTATGGAAGATATCTTCAAACCAGCTTGAGGGGGAGTGTTGGAAATTAGGCCTTGATTTTAGCCTTAATCCTAGAGATATTTTAGGATCCTTTCCTCTGTAAATATAGATGATAGCTGTCAAATATTAGCTCTTAATTAGTTTCCTTTTCTGTTATAATTGCTCTGTTTAAAAGGGATCCTTGTACTGATTGTAAATATGAAGGATACTACTTTTTCCTCATAATTTCTAAGATAAATCAATCTGTGATCCACTCAATCAGTAGAATATGAAAGCCTTAAAAAAACTAACTCTCATATCCTTATATAACTGTTCTGGGCATGCTGGCCTCCCATTCAGGCACAGTTAAACCTGTGCTTACCTTGGACATCAAAATTGTAGAACAAAAGATATCCGGGGAAATATGCAAGTCCCATCTTCTGGAAAGCTGGAGAACAGATTTTGCAGCAGCGAATCTGCAATGGGGGCTTTCACTGTAAAAACATGATAACTAAAATGCAAATAAGAATTAAAAAGTACAACTAGTACTGGAGGAGGGAAAAAAGAGGGAAAGGGGGGGGGGGGGGGGCGCACATAAACTTAATTTACAGTGCTAACTAATGAAGTTAAGATGATGCAATGTAACTATGAAGCCTCCTTAGAAGTGCAACTATGAACCCTACTTAGAAGTGCAAATCCTTACTTTTGTATTCTGAATTCTTGTTTTTCTTCTGATAAGCATCAAATATGTTCTCAATTATGGGTAAAAATGCTATCATTTACAAGGGGTAAGCTGAATGTTCTGATTTTTATTCTTTTCTACTACCTAGGAGTCCCTGGAGTTCAGAATTGTGCATTTTTGACAGTGGATATTACATACCTCTTCAATGCTTTGTAATCAACTCAAATATACAAATATCAAATAATAATCATTTTATCAAAAAAAATAATAAAAATGTAATATTGACAGCTGTTAATCAATTCTTAAGATGCACACACTGTATAATGATGTAATGTTTAAAGCTAACCCAAACTCCATTCTAGAATAATACAACACTTGCCACACTTGCCAAAGGATGAAAGACCAAGCCACAACAAGACGCAATCAGATTTGAAAACAGCCAGTCAGCTTTCATATGAAAATTTAAGAGGAAACAACCAAGATTAACACCTCCCATCAACATCATGAATTATTAAACCCAAAAAGTAGACATGCATAAATTAATGACCAGAAAAATGGCAAAGACCTAATTCCCAGTTTCACAATTCAGATAATAGAGGGCGAAAGCACTAGTTAGTCATCAGTGCAATGAAACTCAGTTTTGGTGTTGAATAACTCCAGATTATATATAGAATTCCACTAATAACAAATAATAGTTAAGTTAAAGATGCTTAAAGATATTGGAGCTGTAGATTCACTGTACATATTAGCATTTAGATTTTATTTATTTATTATTTTATTACCTAATAAGGAGATTTAGTTGTTCACTAATTCTAATTTTAGTTAGTCTCCTAATTTAGTGGGATTCCTGATTTGAAGGAATTTGCTTCTGATTTAGTGAGCTGGAATACCGGCCACCTTAATATATATGTACTCATGTAGTTCATTGGTATTAGACCTAATGAGAATAACTCTTTTTCTCTGAAATTAACATGGTATTAGAGCCTCATACGATCCTCCTCTGAAAACTTAATCTTGTGAATTTCATTCCCTATTCTCATTCCAATCAATACCCTACAGGTCTTCTATCCTTCAAGCCTTCATCTGCAATTTTTTTTTTTTTCTCGATTCCTCTGAACCAAAACATGACAAAAATAGGAGCAGCGTTGCAAACCTCCTCCTCTGAGATCACGTCTAAATCAGATTCAACCCCGATGACAGTCACCCATGGTAACTCCAAATCTGGATCCATTCTCATTACCAGCCATAAATTAAATGGACAGAACTACCTCCAATGGTCCCAATCTGTGTTAATGTTTATTTCCGGGAAAGGTAAAGATGAATATCTCACCGGTGAGATTGAAATTCCTGAGAAAGGAGATCCAAAATACAGGCTGTGGAAGAGTGACAACAACATGATTATGTCATGGCTGATAAATTCCATGAACAATGATATAGGTGAAAACTTTCTTCTTTATGGCACAGCGAAGGAAATATGGGACGCAGCAAAGGAGACATACTCAAGTTCTAAGAACACAGCAGAACTATTCCAAATTGAGACTATCTTGCACGATTTCCGTCAAGAGAATGTCACACAGTATTTCAACACTCTAACAAGGCATTGGCAGCAACTTGATATGTTTGATACTCATACATGGAAGTGTGCAGATGATGCAGTCACTTACAAAAAAATCGTAGAGCAAAAAAGGATCTTCAAATTCCTCTTAGAATTAAACAAGGAGTTGGATGAAGTAAGGGGACGAATTATGGGGACGAAACCACTGCCCAACATTAGAAACGTGTTCTCTGAGGTTAGGCGTGAAGAAAGCAGGCGCAAGGTGATGATGGGATCTCAAGAAGTTACAACAAATTTGTCACTACTTGACAGTTCTGCGCTTGCTGTCCGAGGAACCAACACTAGTTCCAATGACAACCGTCAACAACGAGGAAGGCCCTGGTGCGACCACTGCCGCAAGTCTGGACACTGGAAGGAAAGTTGTTGGAAACTTCACAGGAAACCAGCTGATTGGAAGCCAAACAAGCCTAACCGTGATAAAGAAAGCCGTGCTAATGCAGCTTCATCAACGGAGGAGAAAACTTCAAGTGAAACAAGTGGATTCAGCAAAGAACAAATGGAAATTCTGCAGAAAATGATCTGCCATAGTTTTTCGCAATCTACTAGCCAACTTCAAGCAACCAGTATGAAGGCACAGCGAAGTAGTTTTCCTATTGCTCTTAATACTAGCAGTGACCAAGGTGAATCATGGATTGTAGACTCTGGCGCATTCGACCATATGACAGGGGATGCAACACTCTTGCACAATTACTGTCCTCAAACGGGTAATTCTTCTGTTCGTATAGCAGATGGTTCTCTCTCCATGGTCTTGGGAATAGGATCTGCTCATCTAACAGAAGATATAATTCTCACCCCTATTCTTCATGTTCAAAATCTGGACTGTAATTTACTTTCAGTTAGAAAATTTAGCCAAGATCTTAATTGTGTTGCTAAATTTTTCCCACGCTTGTGTGAATTTCAGGGAATGGAATCGGGGAAGACGATTGGCAGTGCTGAGTTGGTGTCAGGTCTCTACTTATTTAGAGCCAATAATCCTCCAAGTAGACAAACTGATTACTCAAGTTGCAACGTGTCCACTAGTGTATCAAAGAGTCTATCGTCACTTCATTCTTCTATTTTCAATTCTAGTGTCAATAATGTGGATGAAATCATGCTGTGGCACTTTCGCCTCGGCCATCCCAACTTTGTGTATCTAGGAAAAATATTTCCTAAACTGTTCATCAATAAAAAACCAAATTCATTTCATTGTGAAATATGTCAATTTGCTAAACATACACGTGCAAATTTTCCTTCAATTCCTCACTTACCTACCCGTCCATTCACCATGATTCATAGTGATGTATGGGGTGCATCAAGAATTAAAAGCCTCACAGGGGCTCGCTGGTTTGTGTCTTTTGTGGATGATCACACTCGTCTGACTTGGATATTTCTCATGAAAGAAAAATCTGAAGTTAACCATATCTTCCAGAAATTTCATATGATGATCCAAAATCAGTTCAATGCTCAAATCCAAGTCTTTAAAACTGACAATGCTAGAGAATACTTCAATTCCCATCTTGAGTCATATCTTTCACATCATGGCATAATACATACCAACTCATGTGTAGATACCCCTCAGCAGAATGGAGTGGCTGAAAGAAAAAATCGCCACCTTCTTGAGGTAGCTCGAGCACTCTTATTTACATCCAATATGTGAGGCAGTCCTTACTGCGGCTTACCTAATCAATCGGATGCCTTCTAGGGTTCATAAATTTCAAAGTCCTCATCAAGTTTTCCTTAAAACCTATCCTCACACCAAATTTATCTCCTCAGAGGTTCCTATAAGAGTTTTTGGGTGCTCAGCCTTTGTTCATAATCATTCCCCAGATAGATCCAAATTAGATCATAAATCCATCAAATGTGTCTTCCTAGGTTATTCATCAAACCAAAAGGGTTACAGATGCTACTCTCCCATTACCAAAAGGGTCTACAATTCAATGGTTGTCACTTTCTTTGAACATGAACCTTATTACCCAAAATCTGACATTCAGGGGGAGAATGTAAGGGAATCTCAATTTTGGGATGAACTTCTCATCAAAGAATCCTCTGAAATTCAGCATGCATCTTCACCTATTGTCCTTCTTCCCTCGGATTCAAACTACGCACCAAACCCCAACCTTGAAATTCCATCGTCTAACAGTCCATCATCCTCAAAACATAGGTCTACACAACTTGAATCTTCCCAGCTCCGTGTCTATACTAGGAGGAAAAATGAAAACAAAGAGAGTGAGAACCTTGCACCTCTCATGCAATGCCATGACTCCAACCCGAATTCTAATCCTGCTCAAGTTCACTCAAGTAAGGCTGATCATTCTCCTAAGTTAATTGTGCCGGTGATTGATGATGTTGATGTTCCTATTGCTCTAAGGAAGGGTGTAAGATCATGTACCAGTCATCCGATTGGAAATTTTGTGAGCTATAACTCTCTTTCTCCAGCATACAGGGCATTCATTACTTCCCTTGACAGTGTACAAATTCCGAGAACTATTCATGAGGCCCTTAAACATCCAGGATGGCAGAAAGCTGTACAGGATGAGGTCATTGCACTTGAAAAGAATAGAACATGGGTAATCACAGATCTACCAGCTGGAAAAAGACCAGTAAGTTGCAGGTGGATATTTACCATCAAACACAAAGCAGATGAAAGCATTGAAAGACTCAAAGCTCGGTTAGTTGCTAAGGGATTTACACAATCTTATGGTATTGACTATCAAGAAACTTTTGCTCCAGTTGCCAAACTTAATACCATCCGAGTACTCCTTTCACTTGCTGCTAATTTTGATTGGTCATTACATCAACTAGACATTAAGAATGCCTTTCTAAATGGCGCCCTTGAAGAAGAAGTCTATATGGAAGTGCCGCCTGGGATAGAAAGTTCTCACACTAAAAGCAAGGTATGTAAACTGCTAAAGTCTCTCTATGGACTCAAGCAGTCTCCTCGTGCGTGGTTTGGTAGGTTTGCCAAGTTTGTGACCAAATGTGGGTATAAATAGTGCCAATTAGATCATACCTTGTTTGTTAAGTTCTCAACAAAGAAGAAAATTGCAGTTTTGATCGTCTATGTTGATGATATCATTTTTACTGGTGATTTTGAGGAAGAATTACAGTTTTTGAAACAAGGTTTAGCTCAGGAATTTGATATTAAGGACCTCGGTAATTTAAAGTACTTCCTTGGCATGGAGATAGCAAGGTCAAGAGAAGGCATTGCAGTGACCCAACGGAAATATGTATTGGATTTGTTGATGGAAATAGGGATGCTCGGCTGTAAACCAGCAGATACACCCATGGACTCAAGCAAAAAGTTTGGCACAGAATCAGAGAGTGTTCCTGTGGACAGAGGGAGATACCAGAGACTTGTTGGACGACTAATCTATCTCTCCCATACACGCCCAGACATTGGATTTGCTGTCAGTTCAGTGAGTCAATTCATGAACAATCCAAGAGAAGAGCATATGGAGGCCGTGTATAGAATCCTAAGGTACCTTAAGTTGACACCTGGGAAGGGATTAATGTTCAGAAAAAACAACAAACGGGAGATTGATGTATACACTGATGCAGACCACACAGGGAACATAATGGACAGGCGCTCTACTTCTGGTTATTGTTCATATGTTTGGGGAAATCTTGTTACATGGAGAAGTAAGAAACAGTCGGTTGTCTCTCGGAGCAGTGCAGAATCTGAGTTCAGATCATTGGCAATGGGTATTTGTGAAGGTATTTGGATTCATCGATTACTTAGAGAGCTGGGAATTATAGATAAGCAACCTATCAGGCTATTCTGTGATAACCAGGCAGCAATCAGCATTGCTAAAAAGCCAGTGCACCATGATAGGATGAAACATGTTGAGATTGATCGCCACTTCATCCTAGAGAAGATCGAAAATAGCACTGTCCATATTGTCTACATTCCTACTTAACATCAAACTGCAGACATCCTTACTAAAGCTCTTCCAAGAACTAGATTTGAAGAATTGAGTTGCAAACTAGGCATGTACAATTTGTACAACCCAGCTTGAGGGGGAGTGTAGATTCACTGTACATATTAGCATTTAGATTTTATTTATTTATTATTTTATTACCTAATAAGGAGATTTAGTTGTTCACTAATTTTAATTTTAGTTAGTCTCCTAATTTAGTGGGATTCCTGATTTGAAGGAATTTGCTTCTGATTTAGTGAGCTAGAATACCGGCCACCTTAATATATATGTACTCATGTAGTTCATTGGTATTAGACCTAATGAGAATAACTCTTTTTCTCTGAAATTAATAGGAGCTAAAGTTAAGACACCTAAAATACCCAAAGATTTTAGATGTTCATACCGCGAAATGTGACCATTGGGAACATCAGCCGTTTGCAGCATCTCTGACAAAGAATCGAGCAATTCATTAATTTTACGTTTGAGATGAGATCCTCGATGTGGCAAAAAACTCTTGACAAGTGTTTTCAGACCATAACTCTGCAAAATGACAAGTAATAAACAAAAACAATCAAAAGAGTTAAACTAATAAGTTTACCAAAAATATATAGCAACTACAAGTTGATAAGTCTTATCCAAACTCACCCTCAATTTACAAGAAGTATCGCACCCAGAAGTCTCATCAAATGAAGCTAATACATCTGATGGTTCCCCCTACACAGATATAATCCAGATTTTCATTAACCAATTATCCAGAAGCATATGAAACACACAAGAAAATCTGCAAGAAACTCTCCATCCAATGTATTACAGCAGAGTTAAAAAAAAAATTGCAAAATGCAGTAAAGTTAAAAAAAAGTTACTTTTATAAGATTCTCATAAATGTATCGGGTGATATCTTCACTTTGAGATTCAAAAGCCGAAACAGAATACTGTGCAATGCAGCCCAAAGATTGCAAGACAGTTGGGATGTTCCTCCCACAATGTAGAGAATCCACAAGTCCCTGAAGAGAGACAGAAAACAGGTTGGATTATCTCTTCAAGCAAGCATATTTGACAATTCAGCGACAACCAATTGACATGCATTTAGAGATATAAAAGAATATGAAACTTTAGCACTTTCACTTTCATAACAAGACTAGAATTAGTATGAAGTTAGTAATAGTAAGAGTGTCAAAAGAGGTGCAGTGGCCTTAGAATGCTTGATATAAGCCACTGATTCAGCAAATGGCAGACAGTTTTCTTCCTTTGAAGATAACTATCTACTCATGAACATCAAAGAGTGAATAACTTGTATGGAAACAACTTATGGAAGAAAAGTTAAGTATGAAATCACACACAATGAACACTTAATTACGAGGGGACAGCAGTAAAATAAGGATGAAACAGTCAAAGAAAATATGTGCTCCTTAAACAAGCAGATTGCTGATAATGAAATGTCATTAATTTCCCCTTAGTTCTTCATGAATGAAATGTCAACATTTGGGAGTACAAATAGTAGCATCAACTTAACCCACAGATTTCAAGAAGAAACATCTCATAGCAATTGCAAGTCAAAGCACATCTTCAGTAAATATGCATAAATATATTACTACACTTTCAGGAAAATCAAACACATAACTCTAAATGAATTTTCATCACATATTAAATAAGAAAAAGTCAAGCACAGCACAATAATTTATGCAAGTCAAAGCATATAAAGAAAATTATTATCCAGCAGTACTTAATTCAAAGAAGTTGAGAAAAGTACACCTTGCATAATTCCATGAAAACAAATTGCTCAGAAGCACCACTTAATGAAGCTATAGCAGAAACAGCGTGTTTCGACTGAGCTCGAGTTCCTTCAAGACACAGCCTCTCCAACAAAGGGTAAATATCACTGGAAATAAATAAATGAAATAAACTCAATTTCAGTACATAGAATTAAAAAAATACCGATGTAAATAAACAAAACGAAGCAAAACCAAGAGTGCACAACACAGCAACCAAAAAAGGTTTCAAGAAGCCTGAAATAAACAAAATTAAACCATGACCGTAGCAGTTCAAAATTTTTCCTGTACCTTCAAGATTAAAAAAATCTACATGATTCCCTTAAGAAGGGCTTACTGTTATAGTTACTATTGATGCATCTCCCCTCTAAAGCACAGTTACCTTATCCATTAAAATCTCTTTGTTTCATACCAAGCAGCTAAGATCAAAGTTCCGCATTCACCAAGGATGGTGTTGAAGGATGGGAGAAGGTTAATTTAGTGATACAGTTCCTCCTGTATGTATTCATACAATACCTCCCATGCATATTCACCATAAATTTGGTGGATGAAAAAATTCAACAGAGAAAAGGTACAATACAGTCAACCCTTATTTCAATAAATGAACCTTTCAAAAGACAAGAAACAATATCTCTAACTAAATGTTCTTCCAAAGGTGAGCAAGCGATCCGATAACCAATTTATGTGGTCCAGAGAGATTAACCATAATTTTTCAATCCTTGTGTCAAACCAAAAATAAAAAAAACAAAAAAGTTGGAAATGCCTACCCAACTAAGTTCATAGTGTACATAACAATGCACACCATTCCAATGAAAAACTGTTCTTCAGCGTCCACAATCAATGAACAGAGGACTGAGAGGTTACCTATATTTGATTGAAATATGAGGACCAGCTTTTGCCAAAACTTCAATCAGCTTATCATTAATCAGGCCATTCCTCTCTAACAACTTTTGAAATTGCACTTCTGAACCTCTCAGTAATGAAGGAAAAATGCTGATAATGGCCTACACAGGTGAAATGCAGCAATAGTTAGCAAACCAAACATACAATATCTAACTGAACAAGTTTATTTTCATGCAGGGTACGTTCAAAATTAATTGAAATGTCATTGTTATTACAACATCAAAGGCTGACTCCATGAGAAGCATGTTATGTGAAATTACTGCAGCCTCAACTTAAGTAAACGATTAAGATAATTTTTTTCTTTATGAAAAATCTTTTTTTTTTCTTATTCACATGCCAAAGGTCTTTAATATAATCCCCTCATTTGACAAACTACCTCAGCTGAGCTGGGCATGGCACAGTTGAGTCAATGCCGAAATTCAATAAAAAGTGTTGGACATACCAAACAAAGAAAATCAAAAGGTTTATGCTCTGGCCAGCACTCTTACACAAATACAGGCTCAGAGAGTTGAGATCTGAGACTTAAGCTTGGATAGTAGGATACAAATAAGGTGAAGGAAACATGCCTCATGTGCAAATCAATAAGAACAGCCCTTTTCCCCAATCTGGCGGGATCATTTTGTGCACAACTCGTCCCACATTTTAAGTTTTTCTTTAGCATCTTGCAGCACCAACAAGCATACAATGGTTTAAAATCTATATCTGAACTCAAACTTATTTAAAAAGTTTTTCACTTTTGTTTCCAACAATAAGTGAGAGAGCATAAAATGCAGATGAGTTTTGACTAATTTGGTTGGTTTCTGACTTGATATTTTTCCTCACTGTAGATCTGAAGTTAGAAAACTAGATTGAGAAACTTTGATGCTATTTTAGACAATGGAAATGAAAAACACCAGTAAAATCTTCTGAGCATTACTCTTACCAGAAGAAGGTTAATAGAAGAATCCTCAAGATGCTTATCTGCATATCTATTGCTGGAAAGCCCATTGACAATACAGCAGACAAGCTCTGAATCAAATATATACAGGCATTTTGAGGTGAGCAACTGCAGAAATTCAAATTCTGGATGCTTATTTCCTATCAATTTCAGAAATTTATCCTGAAAAAGAAGAATAATGAAATTTTAGTGAAATGGAAAACCAAAGAAGGCTAACATATCACGAATAGTCATCCAAAGAAAAAAGGCTAACCTTGATTTAGACTATACTTAGAATAATCAAGACTGTTGAAAAAGCTGACCCTATCAAAATGAAACAACTTCTAACAACATTGCAAACAATAAATGACAAGGACATAGAAGAAATGGCTTTAAAAGTATGTAGAGAATCGCTTGGTGCAAAATAATCCAATCTTTCATCACTCTGAACCAATTAGATAATGTCTAAGATTGAACTAATTAAAATCAATCTCAGGCTTCTCATTGACATTAAAACATTTTTTTAACTAATTTCAGTAGCTCTTGACAACCATAAAAAGTATCAAAATTAAGGCCCAACATCGAAACTTTACACAGACAAAATGATTTTTCCAAGTTCCAGTACTGCAACAACCTGTTTACAAGTGAGAAAATAAAAGCCCATTAAAAACTGATTTCATTATCTTTAGATAACACATGAAATACATTCTGCACTTCGTGGCTTTTCATACTGCAACACAGTCCAATTATTCTTGTAGATCCTATCGTTATCATATAGGCATGAGATACCCTGGTTCTCTCCTGCCTACCATGTATTTCTTTTCGGCATAGCAAAGCAAAAGAACAAGCAATACTTGTTTCCCTCAGTGTAAATTGAAAAATTGTTCCAATTTCCAATCACTATAGCAAATACCAGACAATCTTAATTCACATTCAATATTTACAGAAGAAAATTTCTTTGGGTCAATTACCAAATTAGGCCTGATAATTAATGAAAAGAACCAAAAACAAGTCCAATAAGATATTCTTGTTTCATATGTAACTTAGCTAATAGTATGTAATCACAAGTATTTCCAATAGGAACAGCATCTAAAGCATGTAAACTTTTCAGCATAGGTACTGGATATATACTCTATAGAGAATTAAACAGTATCTACACAAGCATGCAATTGGTACACGATTTCTTTTGATTAAGGTAAAACAGGGAACAAGTAGAAGACGCACTCTCAAAATCTCAGCATTTTTTATTGTCATGTTGTCCAATAATTCCTCCAGCGAATTGAAAATTGTATTATCTTTCATCTCGTTCAATCTCTGAAAGCACCCTTCTGCCTTAGAAGGATCAGGAAATGAAGCTGACATTTTCACAAATGAATTTTTCATTTGTTCATGTGTTTCTTCATGACAACTCCCCTGCAATACATGTTTATCATGCTTCATTAATCAAAATACAAGATACAAGCCTGTAACATGCTAAAAAACATCACCAGATCACATAATAAGTATTTACATATCAAGTCTTTACTGTTTAACTGTATTATCTGGAAAAATTGCAAATGATAAGAATAACATCCTGAAAACCCCATTTTTCTTCTTCTTCTTCTTTTTTTTTTTTTTTTTTTTTCCCTGAAGAAAGAAAATTTTTGTGGGTACATAAATGAAGCCAAATCTTCAAGGTGATATTGATCACCTCCAATGTTTTCTCATGAGAACAATCCAAGATATCTGGTTAAGGTTACTATTCAGAAACGCTTTTATAAACAGAATTGAAAGTGCAACACCCTTAAAAGTGCAAGGACTAGAAGGCAATGACAGTAAGCAACATGCACATAGAGTATTATTTAATTTTTAAAACAATGCACCATACCTTCTCTTTCTTTCGTACGGATAAATAATATCGCATTTCTGAACGAAACCTGAAAACAATTATAATTGGTAAGAAAATATTATTTCAGCCAAATTACAGCACTAATTCAGTAACGATACCTTTTTTTCTGAGATAAAACACAGTTCAGTGCCTTCAAATGAAGAGGGGTGAAAAGAGAAAACAAATGCACCCAATGTCTTGTACTCTCCTCAACTTCAAGAACAGGAAACAAATCCTCCACAAGAATTCGCTCAATGTTTTGGGGCCTGGATTTATTTTGGGATAGGAACATTGAAACTTATATTAAAAACGAAGAGATAGAGGGGGTGAAAAAAGAAGAACAAGTCCGCAAAAAAAATCCATACAAATGTACTGCATATGAATATTTGAATAAAAGATTTTTTTCACATAATAAAAACAGATAATGATATGATAAGCCTTAGGTGCAGATGAGCAAACCTGAACTCCTTATAATCTTTATCATAGCAAAGCATCAAGATTTTACAAGGAATCTGCTCAAAATGATCGCATACTGTCATCTGGCCTTCGCAACACTTTTTACAATATTCACGATATACTTCCAACAACTTTAACAAGGCCTTCTTTCTAACAGATATCTTCATAGAAGGAAACCATAATTGAGTATCAGAAATCCTAATCCTCTTTCAGTAAACCAAACTTTCTAGAGTAAAATTACCTTCTTATCCCGAAGTCTTTCAGTAGCTTCAGATATTAGTTTCTCTGGAACAAATTTCAGGTGAGACCTGGCAAGATCACAGGCAACAATGACTGCTTCTGTTCTCACTCTATCATCAAAGTCTAACAGTCGACTTTCAAGGGCAGCTGCTCATTGACAAATCATAAACATAAGATATCTGTAAATTAGATAATCAAAACTTTGGAATCAGGGAAAATGATGTACTAAGAATCAAGAAGAGTTGTAAATAGCTTACCGAGAATTTCACGAGATTCTTTCCTAAATGGACCTCCTAAGTAGCATGCTTTAGCACAACGAAGAGCATTTAATCTAACTTCAGCAGATTTGTCAGAGAACCTTTTCAGAAACTCTACAAAAAGTTCAGGATATCTATCTGCAAGACAGTTATCTGGTTGTGCACAGATTTTTCCAATTAAGTTAACAGCTTTTATTCGGACATCAACCTGATCAACCTACATATAAAATTCAATTTATGTTAATAAATACAAACGAGCATGTGTTTCCAATTATAAGAAAAGAAGAGCACTATAAAGGTAGTAACAAGAAAGTCACTATGTCTATTCCACATTAACTAATGAGACAGCACCAAAGAAAGAAAACATAAAGAGGGAAGTGATACCAGTAACTCTTGGATCAAGTTTGGGATGACAGCAAGAAGCAGCTGAGGAGAACATTGAAAAATTTTAAAAATAATTTCATGGTAAAATTCTTTGAGATCACCCTCTACAGCATCTCTATCCAAGAAACATGATGTTAAGAACCCACAAACAAAGGGCTCAAGCTTTTCTGCACAATTACGGATGACAGAAACAGCAAGCTGAGGAGCAGCATATGGTGAATCCTGTAATAGATGAAAGAGCAAAAAAATCATACTGCCAGACCAACAAAAAAACAAATGCATTTTTCCTTGAAAGTCACGAATTAAATACACTCAATAACAAAGAAATCACCATGCTAGAAAGCTCAAAATAAAAGAAATCTCAGACTAAAGTGCAACAACTAAAGAAAAATGGGTCAAAAGAAAGCTCATTTTCCCTTGCACTATAGTGCAGAACATCATTGGACTTTTGAAAATTTTGATCATTATACTTAACTGCATAAAAGTACAACCATGGAAACAATTTCCACCAGACTCTTACCTTTTCTTGCTTAACCAGATTCGACAAAACTACTTCCAAAAGTGGGAGAGAAGTTTCCTCATTTATAATATGAGTCATTATAGACAACATGTGATTAATCAAACTTGATAAATGAGGTTCACTGCAGAGCCTGAAATGCAAGGCAGTCACTATCATTATCAATAGGACATATAACAAATGAAACTAATAAAGTTATTTGAAAACAAATTACACGAATTGCATTGAAAGAAAAAAGAGAGAGAGAAAAGACCAATGTTAAAAGAACACCAAGGCTAAACTCAAGAGACTAAACTAAGTGAATAACAAATGATTATTCCAACAAAAGCTTCAAGCTGGAATATTTTAACAATTCCAGTGAAGGCTCTCAGCAATCATCAGAGACAATTATCTTACTGAAAAATCAGGAGTTGCTAAGCAAGTTGTAGGCATCAAATTGTAGGGAAATGGATTTCTGTAAGAATTTACATGTAGCAGGTTTATCTCTGATGACATAAAAGTGGGTGAAATCAACCAACTTTAGGTAACTCAAGAACGCATAGCCAAGTGAAGCCAAAATGTCATATTTTTAAGAATATTACTATTCAATCCAATAAAAGTTATTCACTTTGTCCAAAAATAAATAAAACAATTTACCCTTGTTTGATGGAGTGGGTGAGGGGCAAGAAGCCCATCATTCTAATATTTAATAGGTTTATCTAAAATGTTTCAATTTGATTGCAAAGGCATCATCTGTTTTACTAGAATACAGTCAAGCAAGCACACATATAGCTTTGCAGTATATTTCATGAAAGATATCAAGTTAAAGAAAGGTGGAAACCAATTGTTGATTGATACAATGAGCATGAAAATAGTTGTTTAATAAGACGGCAAGTTTTCTACTAGAAGTAAAGAGAGAGAAGAATTGACCTCACAACAGAGAAAAAATTATTAAACATTTGGAGAACTAAATCATTGCAGTCAATGTCCAGCATTATCACAAAACATTTAGAGCGAGCAACGATCTCCAGTATTTTAACCCTCTTGGAAAAGAAAGGGCACCCGGTATTGCCAAGCTCTTTAAACAAACTGATAATAAGTTCAAAAACTCCCTGAAAATGAAAGAATTTACATAAATTACAAAGAATATAAATGTAACTAGAGCACAAAAATAGAAGCAAAGACTCACAACAGATTCACATTCAAAAAATTGTACCCTAAGATAGTTGTCTTCAAAGGGCGGTTCAGGAGCCAGGATCCGAAAGAGTTCACTGACACAAGTAGCCACAGAGAGCCTAATATCCTTATCATTTTGATGAAGCAGTCCATGCTTAATTATAGATTTCCTCAGAGGCTTCGTTGCAGCTTCTAACTTCTTGAGAGCTTCTGCCTTTTTGGAAGTTTCAGGTGACAGAGGCTGTTCAATTTTTGACAAAGCATTTTCGACTTGCTGCAAAGAAAACATCACGTAAATTAAAAAAAAAAATCATATTGCAATTTTTTTAGTAAGAACTGTTAATCATCTTCTCATCAAAGAAAGCACATCCCTAATAACGATTTATAAAGTAAAAAATAAATAAATAAATAAACAAACACACACACACACACATCCCATACATGCTTGACATAACAATCAAACAAAATTGTAAGACAACTATATGCCATATCTGAAACTCCTATTTAACCAATTTAACATAAGATAGAAAATGCAGTCCAAACTATAATTGAAAACAAGATTTAGAAAACGCTGAATTCATTTCAAAAACATATTCAAATTAGAAAAACAAACGGCTTAAAAAGTTTTTCAGTACTTAAGAAATGAAATAAGAAGTAGTTCTAGACGCGCTGACATAACTAAAAAAAGAAGTAGTTCTAGACGCGCTGACATAACTAAAACTGTCTTTCTCAAATCTTGACATACAAAATTCAAGTTCCCGTTCTCATAATACAAAACAGTCCTTCGGAAACAACTTTACAAAATGCATGATGCAGACACTCGCCTTCACATCTCGCACAATACAAGTATAGAATACACAGGGAAAGAAGGAAAATAAGTCGCGAGTAGACGAATAACGGTTTACTTTGAGGGAATCGAGGAACAGGCCTTTATTGAAACGAGTGAAAGAGAGTTTGGCAAGTTTGTCGCCCATTTCGGAGACGAGTTGCAGCGGTAACTCGGCCATAATAAAAAATGGGGAAAAAGGAAAAGAAACCTTAGATTCCAGTTAGTGATTTAGCATTCACTCGTCTGTGGGTGAGGGTTTTGGGATCGTTTGGTATTTCTCTGTGCATTTGCTCGCAAGGAATGTGTGTGAGGACTGAGGGGGGTGGGGGGAAATGAAGAGCGCGTGTTTATGACGCGCGATTTTTTGTTTTTTGTTTGGCGGTGCTGGTTCTGATAGAGATCTAACGGTAAGGATAATTACTGGCATTATTTGAATATTCAATTTTGGGAGCCCGGGCTTTTCTGAAAATTAAAATTGTTCACGCCGCTGCTTTGGTGTGTAATTGACTGTTGCGATGGACAATGATGAGCTTAATTCGAAATATGGACCGTTCGATGCTAGTACCCGTTAAATAGGTATATATCACAATAATTTAGTTTCTGAGAGTTCCCTAAATTTATAAATTTGATACAATTTTTTTTTAAGTTGATCTTGTAAAACTTAATAGTGAATCATTCAATTGAATAACAAATTACTTAAGAAATTGATATTATGCATCTGTGGGTGATGTCACTTCAGACTTTCTCGTCAATTTTTTTCTTTATCAGTTGGTGATTATAATAAAAATCATTTGGATTCATCACATGAATTATACCTTTTGCTCTTGTCCTCAAATAATAGCTCAAGAAGTTATGCCTAACTTCCGAATAAAGGACGTTTTTTTAACTTCGATTATGATGGGTTGAGGTAGGGCTGGACAAATAATCTGATCCGATCTAATTCGAAAAATATTGAGTTCGGATCGAATCGTATTATTAACTTAACCTAATCATATTTAATTTAACCAACTCGATCGGATTGTCATCGGATCTGGTGAAATTGGATCCGATCCAAAAATCCGATCGGATTTGGCTATTAAAAAAATACAGAAATAGGAAAACAAAATAAAAAATACACACATGGGATGAAACACACACACACACACACACACACACGCTCTCTTTCTATCTCTAACACACACACTCTCATTCACATTCACACACACACACACACAATCGCACAAGATAGCTTTAACTCACACTTTACAGTCACGTGCTCTCACTCTCATCTTCAGTTCTTCTTCGGTCTTCACTCTTAAATCTTTACAACCTCACTTTCTTTTTTTTCTAATCTTCTCTCTTCAATCTTCACAAATTGGGTTTCTCACACAATCAAGTTTCAGTCACAAAACAAATTGATGCTGACGCACATACTCAACGCAGCCATCGGCAATCATTTTCAGATGTAGCCATTAGATCTGATGTTATCCATCGCCAAGTTCTTCGCCTCCAAAGTCCACTGCAACCCAAATTCTCCAACCTGGCAACTCAAGCCTTGTGTTTTAAAATTTTGATGGTATTTCCTCATATTGTGATTATTATCGTATATAAATTATAAAATTTTAATGTTCAACAACTAATGATAAAGAAAGCCAATGGCAAAGAAAACTATAAATATTAATTTTTTTCCAATAACGGGGATAAATTTATCATTTTCCAATACAAATCGTTTTTAATTCGAATTTGATTCGAACTAAATTCAACTCGAACTTGTAATCTGATCCGATTTGATTCATATATATTTGGATCGAGTTACAAGTTCAAATGGATTTATGCCCAACCCGACCAATCTGAAAATTTAATCAGATTGATTAAAATCCAATCCAAATCTGATTTTGCCAAGGCCTAGGTTGAGGTGCATAGTTAAAAAAATTAATTATAAAAGTAATATTAAGTGGTATCCAATATTTTTGTGTTAGTATTATAAGTTTCATTCATTCATCAAATAGATAGTTTGATAACTTATAAATTTATTATTGAGTGCACATTATCATCCAACAAATGGATAGTACATTATTTCTAAAAATATTTATAAACGAGTGCCATATAATACTTATTGGGTTAATGTTTTTATTTTTTTGAATTATATGAGACTATTGCTCATATTACAACTCATATTACATGAGACTAATACTAGGGATGGCAAAAATCCCCACGGGGATGGGTACCCTCGGGGATTTTCCCCATTCGGGGAGGGTACGGGGATAATTTTATACCCAATTTTTTTTTCGGGGAGGGGACGGGGAAAATTTTTTACCCAACTTTTTATTCGGGGAGGGGACGGGGATGAGGTGGAATCCCCATCCCCTACCCATTTCCCCATTTTAATTTTTAATTTTATTTTTATTTTTAAAATTACTAATAAATAAATAACAAAATTATAAATATTGTTAAAAATAATAAATATCAAAATAGTTGTATGTTGGGAAAGTGGTCACCCTTTGCCGGGAATTAGTTGAAGAGTATTAATTGAAGTTTTCACCAACTGTTTATTGCTTTGATTATACTGGTAGTAGTTCTTCTACTAGATCTACAGGGGATTCTTATAAGAAAGCAACCAAATGGATGACAGGTTTTAATGATTATGTAAACAATGGAGATTGTGCAGTTGTTGCAGATGAATTAGATTCATATTTGGATGAGAAAGTTATATCTCGGATGGAAGATTTTAATATTTTGAGTTGGTGGAAGACAAATGCTAATAGGTATCCTACATTAGCTCGAATTGCTAGAGATATTTTGGCAATTCCAATTACAACAGTTGCTTCTGAATCAGCTTTTAACACTAGTGGTAGAGTTGTGAGCTCATACCATAACAAACTTCATCCAAGCACATTGGAGGCCTTAATGTGCTGTCAAAGTTGGTTACGAGCTTACAATAGCGGTATGAGTTTATTTTAATATGATTAATTTAAAATCGAAAATAAAAAATGTATTAGACTATTAATTATTCGGGGACCGGGGACCCTCGGGGATCCCCTGTTATTATTCGGGGAGGGGATGGGGATTCTCTCAAGCAATTTTGACGGGGACGGGGAGGGGACGGGGACATATGCAAAACATCGGGGATGGGTATGGGGAGATTGGTCCCCTCCCCTCCCCTCCCCATTGCCATCCCTAACTAATACTAATATATTTATGATAAAAGCTCATTTAGTCCTATATTTTAATATTAGTATCCATTTAGTCTCTATATTTTTAAAAATGTCTTGAAATATCACTGCCGTTAAAGTATTGATACCCTTACCGTTACTTTTTATTTCTTTTGGCTTACTTTTACAATATTATCCTTTTATAATAATTTTTTTGTTTGGACATTAATAAAAATAATTAAATTACCAATTTAACCCTAAAAAATTATATTAATTTTTAATTGTAAAAAAATTAATTGTCAAAAATTGTATGCAAACTACCAAGTGTGCAAATGGTGCTTGCAAAAAAATTAATATAATTTTTATTTTTATTTTTTAGGATTAAATTGATAATTTAATTATTATTTTTTGTTAATGTCCAAACAAAAAAATTATTATAAAAGGGTAATATTGTAAAAGTAAAAAAAAAAATAAAAGTAACGGTATGGGTATCAATACTTTAACGGCAGGAATGTTTCGAGATATTTTTAAAAATATAGGGACTAAATGGACACTAATCTTAAAATACATGGACTAAATGGGCTTTTACCCATATATTTATAACTAAATAATTATTGGCACTAATTTTATATTTAAATCTTATATAATATTGTTTAGATTTTAACATTATTTAATATTCGAGAAATATCTACTCTATTTATATTATTTTAACTCTCTTTAATATTTGAATAATATGTACCCTACTAAAATTTCAAAAGAAAAAAAATTATCTTTACTTAATTATTTTCCATAATTAAAGAAGGAACTTTGAGGATGCAGCCCTGCCAATCAGCCAAAGGGCGAGTATGGGTTTGTTATTTTAACTATATGAATATTACATCATTTCAAAGATGAACTACACGATTGTCGTTATTGTTGTTATTGTTAATTTATTATACATTTTTAAAATATTCAATGGACGGGGCTATTTATTAAATAGGTTGGGGGTGCATAACGTCGAAAGCCCAACCCAATTTTCTTCCCATCTTGTGGTTGCACAACGTTAATGCACGTGTAAAAACATCGTCTTCTTCGAAGCCTAAACCCCAAACCCTCAAAACCATTTTGCAGCAATGGATTTGGCAAACAAGCTAACGAACTTAGCAATCAAGGCAATAAACAGCAACGCAGTGGTAAACACGTGCTTAATTGCTTCATTTGTGGCCTTGACATTGAGATCGGTGAAGCAACAAAACGACATCGAAGGGTTGGAATCGGAGAAGGAATCGATCGTCAAAGCAAACAAAGACTTGAAAAAGAGAATGTGGGATTGGAAACAACAACTCTACGCCGAAGCAACCACTGAATCTGCTTTGGTTCCGCTGGCTAGACTTAAAGCAATTTACGGCGATGTCCCTACGCCGCCCACGCCTCATGCTGGTACTTTTTTTTTTCACTCGTTTCATTTTTAATTATTTTATTTAAATAAATAAATAATCATATTCTATAATGAGTTATTTACAAATATTATTCTGCTAAATTATTGGATTTTTATGAGCACCTTATCTCACTCTAAATTCTTGTAGCATGAAAAAATATTCACAGGTGACTTTTTGTTTCTTAAAAGCTTTATGCCAATTTTTGGGTATTATGTAATGTAGTGATGCTCATTTGAATCAGTGGCATTTGAAATCGAACAAAATGATGTGAAGCAATTATGTGCGTCGATCATTTATGAATTACAGTTACCACTTCACTTTCTATTTATACACGTGAGCTTAGTAGAATATAATATCAAAACTAACTTGCTGAATTAACAAACTCTTAAACAACTTGTTGACTGGCCGTCCACATCAGCTGCTGACATGGCACTGATACTTAGTGAGGTAGCTTTTGATCATCTGGGCTAACACTCTGTAATTACTTTCATTTTTGTGTTATAGCAGGAGAAGCCGCGAAGGAGGATGCCAAATCATCAGCCACCAAATTGGTAATCTGAAATTTTAATGTACCGAAACTTTTGGGCTTTGGTTTTGATGGTGATAGGCAATATAACTTCAAAAGCATATTGTATCGATCGTAATTCCCTACATGTGTAGTAGAAAGAAAATGGATAGTTCTGTACAATGATCCCCATTGAAAGATGAATAATGAATGACCTTTTTGACCAATGATTTGTTGTTGAACCGGTTTAAATCTTGCTGATTATTTCTTTCAATTATGCTACTATTTTGTTCTCTTCTCCCGCTCTCTGTCTGAAACTTTTTTTTTTTAACATTATATAACATATGAAATAGGTGATATAATCTTATGAGATGTTACCAAAAAAGGCACACTATAATCTTCTTCCTTATTGTGTGCAATGTAGTGGGATAAATTTCGATTGTGAGATTTGAAGCATTCTTTTTCGATTGGTAGTTTAAGAGTAGCTTAACTGTTTTGTTTGTGATCAAATGTCATCTGTAGAAGTTCATGTAACTTAATAGGTTTTGAGTCATGAGCTTAGACTTCTACGATGTTAATACAAAATTTACAGGAATTATAGGTTGTTAGTATACAAAAGTTAAAAGGTATTTTGTGCAGATAACTGGTTTGATGAAATTTATCGAACTTGTATATGAAAACTCTAAAGTATCATTAGTTCTGATAAATTCGTTCTGATGAATCAAATCATGATCAACCATCCCATGATCTGCATTATTGGTGAATTATTAAGTTCACTAGATGAAATTTGTAAATTCATATTACTCATCAGTGGGGGGCTGATTTTGCCTTCCTGATTGTGACCCAAGTGCGAGATTCCACTGGTTATGGATTACACCCACAGCTTTGGTTGACCAAAAGGCAGCAATCCAAGCTTCATTTACCAGTTCAAGACTGGCCTAATTTTCAACTTGATACCGACATAATTTTGAATAAATTCCAAGATTATTTGGTTGAATGATGTTAAGTTGGTCATTTTGCTATTTAAGATCAACTTTCTACTTATTGTTCATGGAATCTTTTCACTTTTTTTTTTTAGTGGTGTCTATGATGTCATACTCTACTATACTTTTTCGAAAGATTAATCCAATACAAAATAAATTTTTTTTTTCTCTTGTAAATGTAGTTTTCACCATTTATTCTTTATGGATCAATTTATCAACCCGATAAACTACTCAAGACTTTTTCCATAGTTTAAGTAAGTGATTCCTTTGAGTCTTCCTTAAAAAAATAAATTTGGCTAATAAGTAATAAGTAAAGGTTGGCACACTAAAAGAACAGAGTAACTTTCGTTACCAGCTGTCCAGCTTCGAAATTTATAAATCAATTGTGAAAGCACATGGATTGTGATGTCCAATGTGCCGTGTTTGGTTGTAAGTCAAGTGTAGTCAGCCTTCTCTTCATAATTTAGCAGTGCTAAAAGACTTTCCAATGGGCTGTTGAGTGATAATTGATATTAAAACATAAATGTTATATACGTTATAATTTAGTTGAGTTGTCTAAATCCGTTCAAGACATACAATTACACATACATACATATTTTCAAATTTAAAAACAACATCGTGGTGCTAAAGATTTTCATTAATGTCATTGTGGGAATCATTTATTGTAGGAAAGTAATTCTTTGAGCTAAAGGAGTGTGGCAATGGCAGCATCGATCTCATTATGGACATTTAACACGACACCGTGTTTTAATTGAAAGAGAGAGAGAGAGAGAGAGAGAGCGTGTTGAGAAAATATAGCAGACTAGGCAGCCTTTGTGATTTACGGCGCAAATTCGGCATTGGATGGATGCATTTTGAAGTCGTGAGCTATCCGAAGAAATGCCACATGAAAATGTTTGTGTTAATGTAAAATGAATAACGTCGCACCTATCTGGTCAGGTGGTCCGTGCATCCGTAACAGATTTTTCGCATCTGTAACGTAGTTTCGTTAATAGTACCTACATTATTGTCTTACACAAACTGCAAAAAGTAATTGTACCAATTAATTATGGGATCCCCTATCTTACATGCATGTAAGATAGAGTTTGCCATTAATTATATATAACAGGAAAAATTATTATTAATTAAAAAAATAAATTACTAAAAAAAATGGATGTAAAGTGCAGCTGACACATCATAAGACTTTTGTTTATGTTACATAATTATGTAACATATGTGATTATATAGCAGTCATAATTATGAAAATAATATTATTTTATTATCTTATATTTCCACAATCATTAAATTTTCATCCGACAACTAACACATAGTGTATGTGTATGTTACATAACAATCTCTCACATTATAGTAATAGCTCCAAACTTTGGAATAATATATAACAATAGAAGTGGGGAATCCCCATGAATTGGGAAAAAGTTGCTTCAACAATAAGGAAAGCCAAAACGCTGCAATTCTTAAACAAATGGTCCAGCAGCTGATAGCTGAAGCCCCTGTGCCGTGCTTGCCGGTTGCCACGACGGGGTAATAAGACGTAACTTGTGCGCCACTCACTGCTGCTCGCTTTTCCTAAAATTGAATCCAAAGTCTTCTTTTTTTTTTTTTCTTTATATATATATATATATATATATATTATTATTATTAACACTGCATTTCTCTTTGTTTACTCCGCTTGTCGTCATAATCAATTCTTGACTTTGTTCTGTGCGGTAATTCATAAACCGGTAAAGCATTTCATGTTACAATGAAATAATTAGGAAAAGGAAAAAAAGAAAGCAATCAAATCTAATGGAGTTTGAACATGTGATGGCATTAATAGGGCATTGAGTTCCTCTATGCTCGTCAATATTGTCATAAAATTTGTTACTAACAAAGTGTTGGTTCCACTATTAATAGAGTCTCCTTAAATGACTTGACTAGGTTTGTTCTTCAGTTCGAGCTGCAGGGAAGTCGTCTTTGTTGGTAAAATATGTGCCTTCCAGTTTGAGCATGAACTTTTAATCTGAGTTATAGTACGGATTTAAATGTACCATCCCCAGAATATCTCGTGATTAAAACAAAAAAAAAAAAATTTGTTGAACCGTCTTATCTTGGTGAGTAGCCTGTAATAAAATCTAAATGTCTATTATGAATCATCTATATAAGATGAAAAGTTCATTTTTTAACTTAGTAGCAGCCGTTCTATGATTATTTTATTTTATTTTATTTTTTATTTTAGTTTGTTTTATTTCAATGAAAAGGATAAGCCGATGTATTAATTTAAGGACACGAGGTGGGTCGCTGCCGAAAAGCATATTTTTTATCCTCCTACGCACTATTTCATGGGTGGTAAAGTTGTTTAACATTGGAAATTGAAGATAAAATATATAGATAAATAAAGGTTGGATAATCTAGTTGTATAAATACCAATATCTGTATTTTCGTGCAAAGAAGTAAAAGTTGATAGCAAAACCCCATTGCATTTATGTCTCAACAACATTAATTCAATAAATTAAATTGGTTTTAGATTTTATTTCTAAAATCACAAACGTAATTAACTCATCTACTACGATGAAGCCAATGTTAATATTTCTCTTTACCAAATATAAATGTACACTTAAACCTCCTCATTGCATTTTTATCAAAAAAAAGAAAAAAAATTCATTTTCTTCAAAACTAATAAGAAAAATGGTAAACCATCGTATGTTTTATCTTCGTTCAGGGTACACGCAAACCACGCACCGGCCCCGCGTCAAATCAATACCATCTATCCGTCAAAATTGAAGAAAACTTGGGTCAATGCCACTCATCTGAAAAGTATTAATAAATTCCCAAATTCATTGAATGCCTGCGATTGCGTGAATCTGCTACATTTTTAGTAAGTGTATAATTAATTAAAAAATACATGTACATTTTGGAATTTATAAAAAGAATTTCATAACGAAAAAGACCCAATTCTAATTTCGTATTAAAACAAATATTTTTTTAAATAAAAAATAATAATATATATTTTCATCTCTTCAAGGATTCCCATATCAATTTTTTATTAAAAAGAATAGAAAATAAACATTTTGGCCCAAACTTTTTATGATGAGGCGAAGTTTTAATTAACTCCTTAATTTGTGTTTTTCCTATAAAATGCAGCAAACAAAGCATCATAATTTAACACGAGTTTGAACGAGAGAGAGAGAGAGAGAGAGAGAGAGAGAGAGCCGTTTTAGAGAAATTGAAGAAGACGAAGAAGCACAAAATACAAATCACGTGGCAGCCAAAAAACCGTTACAGCCTGCTGTGAAAATTCCCAAATCAAAATTAGGGTTTCACTTTCTCTCTCTCACTTGAATTAATTTCTTATTTAATCTATAAAATCGTTACGCTCATCTCATGTATTTTATTCACCTTCCGCTTCTCGCTACCTTGTTAGCAGCAGCTGCTAAAAGCTGCTACTAATAACTCATATGAAATAAACTAAACCCACCAAATTTTAACTGAAAATTTGAGGTGGGTTTTTTATAAAAATTTATTTGTTTATTATTATTACTATTTTTTTTTTTGTTTATTTGGTTGATCTGTTTGGAAAAAAATGGAGGCGAGTTTGTGTACTTGGAGTGTGTTCAGATCTCTGCTAGCAATTCTTCAATGGTGGGTCTTTAACGTCACTGTTATTATCACCAACAAGTGGATCTTTCAGGTCTGTTTTCAAAATTTTTCCTGTTTCTTTGTTTTTTTAACTTCGTTTATCATGTTTTTCACCAGCTTCATTTTGATTGTGTCATTAATGTTGTTAATTTAGTGATCTTGATTTGTTCATTGGATCAGCTCTGTATGTTGTTTTATTTATTTTAATCATTTTAATAGGCTGTAATTGATCTAAGGTTTTGTTTGGCAGCATGGAGATTTGTTCTCAGAATTCTTAATTCCACTAAATTATGATTTTAATGGTTTGATTAAGTACTGCCAAGCGTAGCTAAAGGGATTCTTTTATTTTTTAATTTTTTTGGGGTTTGCTTTTTATTTCTTTCTATTGTTACTTAAAGAAAAGAGTAATGTGTTGATTAGTAACGGTTGCTGTGAGACACGGAACAATATTTGACCTAAAAAATGCCAAATTTGGTGAATATCCATGATTTATCAATTGATCTGTTTCTAATATGTGATTTATTACATGTCTCTATTACTGCATGCAGAAGAAAATTGCTTCTAAGCAATTTGGTTTAAAAACTTGGGTTTTTTTGAGAACTGAGTTACAGATCTAAAAGTATCAATTTGCTGCAGGCCTGCAACCATTAAAAAATTAATGTGGAATTAGATAATGATTTCTCTTTTCCTTTTCATTTTGTCTTTTTACAGAAATTAGATTTCAAGTTTCCTCTGTCGGTGTCATGTATTCACTTCATATGCTCATCCATTGGAGCATATCTAGTGATCAAGGTTCTGAAGCTTAAACCCTTGATAACGGTCGAACCTGAAGATCGATGGAGAAGGATATTTCCTATGTCCTTCGTGTTCTGTATCAACATTGTGTTGGGGAATGTGAGCTTACGCTACATTCCTGTTTCTTTTATGCAAACAATAAAATCGTTCACTCCTGCAACCACAGGTCTGGTTCAAAATTTAGAATAATAAATTATTTTCTCATTACCCTTCATTCTAGTAACTTTCATGTGAGTAATTTGTAATGGCACCTTACCTCGATGAATTTGAATAGTTGTTTTGCAGTGGCTGGTATGGAGAAAATATTTTGACTGGCGAATATGGGCTTCTTTGGTGCCCATTGTTGGAGGAATACTGCTTACATCTGTGACAGAGCTTAGTTTTAATATGTTTGGATTTTGTGCTGCATTATTTGGATGTCTGGCTACTTCCACAAAGACTATCCTCGCAGAATCTCTGCTGCATAGTTACAAGTTTGACAGGTAGCATCTTTGTTCGTTTTAACCCTCTCAGAGACTCAGACTAATTGACCAGAGATTTAATTTCATAATACTCTTGCATGATATATTTTTAAACTGTTTATGCTGACTTTTTCTTTTTTTTTTATTTGCTGCATTTTTTTACGTTGTCAAGCATTAACACAGTCTACTACATGGCACCTTTTGCAACCATGATCTTGAGTATACCTGCACTGTTACTCGAAGGGAGTGGGATTATGGATTGGCTTAGCACCCATCCTTCTCCTTGGTCTGCCTTCATCATTATTTTCAGCTCAGGGGTGCTGGCATTCTGTCTCAATTTTTCCATATTTTATGTGATTCACTCCACAACTGCTGTCACATTCAATGTTGCTGGAAATCTTAAGGTGAGATGAATTAAGAGGAATTTTATCCTCAGTCTTTTTGATTTATCAAGAATTGCTATAATTATTATAGTCTCGTACAAACTGTAGCTGAGTACTTAATCAGTTTTGAGGACCGACATGGTGTCTACTAGCTTTCATCTCATTTTCCCTAAACTTTCCATACTTGATTGTTGCATTTTTTTTTTTTTTTTGATAGTTTCATTATTGCATTTAAGCCTTCATTTAATTGTGGAATGATGCAACATATATCCCCCAGTTTTTGTGTTGATGTTTATTCTAATGCAGGTTGCAGTTGCTGTCTTGGTTTCATGGTTGATATTCCGGAATCCAATCTCTGGTATGAATGCTGTTGGATGTGCAATTACACTCATAGGTTGTACATTCTATGGATATATCCGGCACTTGCTTTCTCAACAGCCACCACCGGGTACTCCAAGAACGCCCCGTACTCCTAGAAATCTGATGGAACTGCTTCCCCTTGTAAATGACAAATTAGATGATAAAGTCTAGTCATGAGGGCGCGCTCGAAATTCTAAAGCTTTTTGAAAAGGGGTTATAGGAAGAGAGAAATTGGAACATAAGCAAAGAAAAAGAAAATTCACATTATGTGATTTTCGAAGTAGATAACTCTTTGATTTTTTTAATATATAATTTTTTTTTTCGCTCGGAAATGGAGAATATTTTCTGGTTCAACTTTATGAAAATGTGATTTTACAATTGCAAA
Source organism: Citrus x clementina (assembly GCF_000493195.1). NCBI lineage: Eukaryota > Viridiplantae > Streptophyta > Magnoliopsida > Sapindales > Rutaceae > Citrus > Citrus x clementina. The sequence goes on along the minus strand of NW_006262201.1, from coordinate 37,302,514 downwards.
GCTTCCCCTGCAGTTTCCACGCCCTCTAACCTAAAACGCGACAAACTCAAAGAAGACTCGAGATCCTCATCTGATGAAGAGATGGAAACCTGGACTCTTTTTAGGGACTAAATTTGCTTAATCATTAATTAAGGGAGGTTATTTTGTTTTTCACTTCTTCGTTTTCAATTATATGAATGAAAACTAAAATTAAAAGCCAGTTATGCTGCAACTTTTACTTGTCAATTTGTAATGAGTTGAGAAAATCACAACTAAGCCGAAATGGGTTCAAATTCAATCAACTTGATGTGGGACTCCCAAGTAAATATAACCAACAGATAATGATATCATTTTAATTCATTTCTTGTCATTTTTTTTAAGAAATGAAGTAAAAAATAACATCAATACTCAATAGAAATAAAACATATATTGGTTGTATGAAGAGCCAACGATTTGACTTTTTTAACATATATATATATATATATATAAAGAAAACATACGATAAAAATGCATTTCCAGATATCACATCTGATGTTTTGGGAGGCAGAAAAGGTGGAAAACGAAATAAAAAAAATAGTTCATTGAAATTTTCTTTTCCAGTTATCTTTTAATTCATCTGAAAATAAACTAATACAGCAGCCAATTTCAATTCGGTCCAATCACCAGAAATTAGATGAAAAATTAGAAGATGATTTTAAAAAATAAATAATGAAAAATGGAAAACAGATCCATAAACAAATTAAACGATAGTAACACTCCATTGTAATGCTGTTTGTTGGCAGTGCAGCAGATCCTTAAGCGATGGTAATATTCTGTGAACATTTATGCATAAATCATTTCATTAAATGCTTCCGGAGCAAAGCTTTCTGCAAGCTGTACTCTACCTATTTGTGAAGTGGGAATGAATCAAATCCGAGTATTCATTTCATAGTTCAGATATAAAAAAATCCAATTTTACGCACCTTATTCAGAAACTTACCCTTTTACTTTCCATCTTCCACCAGAAGGGTCAAATATGGCAATAGGAATTGCCGACTATTAAGTACAGTTCAGGACCATGCTTCAACATGGTATCTACCGGCTCTTTGTAATGCTTTAAGCCAGTTTGCAGCGGAGTCCCTTGAAGCCTCCCCCTCTTTTGATACAATTTCCTCAAAGGTTGACCAAACATCTGAGGGCATTTTGGTTGCAGAGCCTGCAACATATATTGAAGCTTTCGAAAGCAGCAAATTCCAAATCCTCTGGCTCTGTTCCAGCATCTTATGCTGAACATAAACCTTTTGTGGTTGCTTCCTTGAGAAGGCAACATAAAAGCCTCCACCCTTTGCTTCCGGGAATACTCCATCATTTAACGAATGAGACAACCAAAGCTCTCTATATAGAAAATCATCTTCATTGCGGCAACCAAAGAAAAAGATGATTGGAGCGGCTGGACCAGATGAACTCTGTATGGCTCTTTCTTCCACAAATCCACGAAAAGGAGCACAACCAGTTCCAGGTCCAATGAGAATGAGGGGAACTGATGGTGGTGGGCGAGGAAGGGAACCTTTCTGAAACCATGCTGGTATATAAATTCCTGCACACAATAGAACATATAAATTTACACGTCAACAGATGATATATGGTTCCTTAACTGTAATGAGCTTGATAAGATGAACTATTTTACAGTGTCCATACCCTGTTGAGGATCAAGTCCAGCAAGCCATGCAGAGCACAGACCCGTACGCTTCCTTTTGTAAGGTGTCGTCCATGACACTACACTGACAGTCAAGTGCACTTGATTGGGGTGAGCTAAAGGGGAAGAAGAAATGGAGAAAGCCCTTGTCTTTAATGGAGGAACCAACTGCACCAACCAATCAAATGGCATTTGCACTGACGGGAAATCCTCTAAAACCTTGTACGAAAGAAACACGAGAAAATATTTCAAACAAGAAAGAATGGGTGTGCCAAAGAAATGAACAAAAGAACTAAAGATTTTGTTGGCAATTTTTTTTTTAATAAATTTTTAACAATAAGAAGTTTTGAGAGGCATTCTATCTGTAACAGCTTGCTTCTACAGAATAATATTGTCCAAGGGGTTTTGGATCCACCAAAAGGTCTCATGCTATTTGAGAAAAGGCTCTACATATATAGCTCAATACCCATTCTAACCAGAGATTAGAATTAGATGAAAGGGCACATATAATATATTCTCCAAAACTTACCTCCAGAACAGTTCTACGTTCCTTCTGATTGTATTTGTACAGATCATCTCTTCCTTCAGGTGAGGCAAAATATTGAAGCCTTTCCTTTTCATGTTCAGCTGTTGCAAAATAACTCATAACCTGGGAAAAAGAACTCAGAAATTCATTGATCCACAAATGCATGTTCCAAAAGCACAAAAGACTATGACATGAAGGGCAACAAATATATTTAAGATGATGTCCATAATTTTCTTAATTTTTTTCCTTCCAGCGTTGAGTAGGACTGAAAGAACAACTATATAATGCACCACAATGAACTGCCCATTCGATGTTTTATGTGATTTAAGAATCTGAATTCTTCACTTTTTTTTAAATTTTTTTTAATCTGGGGGAATAATGTGCGAACTTCACAGGGTATCATTAAAAATTAATGCCATAAATTTGTAGCCTTTTAATTGAAAGTACAGCTACCGGAGTACCAATATAAAACTTTTCTTCCATTCCAATGGTTTCTTCAAATCTGACGTAATACTGTGCATGAATAAAAATTATGTCCAAGGATACAAAAGCATTCCACATAACTTAAGCTGGCGAGGTGATCTAATTGAGATATTCTACAATATAACCAGATAGTCAAAGAACAAGGATTCTTGCCTCAAAGAAATAACGTCGTGGAGAAGCCGATGTAACATCCATTGTCAATTCCACAAAAGTTCTTAACTTTATGGGCACTTCTGTAGTATTTTTGTGAATGTCAGGAAGATAATTCTTCATCTCTTTATGTTGAACCTGGGAAACAGCATGTTTCAGCATAATTACTTAGGTTTGTGTAATGCAAAACCATAATTTCACTAAGTTTCTTCATACATGTGAAATCCATAACGTTACAAAAAGTTGATCCCATACAGCATGCACAATCATAAAATTATATAACAGAGACAGCAGAATCATGATGCGATCTATCAATACAGCAAAATGCAACTAAATGCAAGGAAGAATTTAATGAAATTAGTCTAAAAGCAGAAGTACTATTTACAGTTATTAATGCGTCTGGATCCAAGTTACAGCGCTGTATGAAAGTATCTACTGCTGCCGGATCCTGGCTAGGAAGAACCTCGAGGACATCTCCAACTTCATATTCTATGGCCTGAAAAGCAAATAACAGAACTTCACCAATGAAGAAAAAATAACAGGCTTCACCAAAGAGGGAGAATAGCAAGATATAATAATAACAACAACAACAACAATAATAACAATCCAAGGAAACAACTTACTGCAGAAACAAACTCAAACTCAAAGTGATGGACGTCTTTTCCACTGCCAGATTTAGTCAGTGGTTGATTTTTTATCTACAAGAGAAAGTGAATCAATGAATTTGTGAGAACATTATAATAAAAGCCATACAAAATGAGCACCTAGAAAACAAAGACCACAGACCCAGCTAGTAGTTGGAAAGAAAAGAATCATTAAAAGGAATTATTGCTAAGACAAGGAAGAAAGAGGATTTTAGAGCGGTAAGTCTTTACTGATTTATCTTTGGAAAAAAAAAAAAGGGAAGGATCCTGGGGAACAAAAGTACGGCATGAAAGCAAAATTGTGTAACATGTGACTTATATCATAAAGATCAGCAGCAACATGCATTGCACTATATATTGGTCGCTAACTTGCTATTGTTGAAAATTGGTAGAAAGAACAATATTTTCTGAAACAAATAAATAATCCACACTGCAATATATCATGCTATCAATACCATTTTAAGAAAGCACACAGCCTTATTATTGTAATTGGACAATTTTCCAGCAGACATGGAACGGGCTGTCTCAAGTTGCATCCGGATGCCTTCCAAATCTGGGATAACCAAGAAAGCATTTTGCTGTCAGCTCCATTTTTAACTACAGCTTCTAAAATCAATGTAAATGTTTGTTCATATCAAACTATATTGGATGAATTAAGATAATAGCATCATCACTAATGAATGAGGAAGGTCCAAAGTTTTCCTGCAACTCCCAACTAGACATTTGCAAAAAGGAAGCAATTCGTTCCTTTCGACTTGACCCTACATAGATTCAGAAAATAATGTTGACATCTCAGAGTACAGATCATTATCATTTTTTAACTCAAATTGAAAAACTAAACACCATCTTAGCATGCAGGGACAAAAAATAACTTGCTGTGATTTGGTAGAAGGCAGCAACATTAAGAACGGTCGATCAAGAAGAAAGTTCCCAGATGACAGATGAGTACACAAAAATGATGATTATATTGCCAACAAAAATTAATTGACAACCCAGCACAGCAACAATTAAAAGACCACAGTGAGAATGTAAAACATTTCGCCTAAATATTGCTTTCTGCCAACAAAATACTCCTCACATGTGTAATGACACTATGCCACACATTATTTCCAAAGAGCAACACATGGAAGACCCACTCTCATAGTAATAAATACGGCTATAAGAAAATTATCCAGGACGTCAAAAATAAATTTTCAATGTCAATTCACCTAGTGAGTAGTCAGAAACCATAAATGGCTTTAGTTACCCGAGGCATTTGATAATCGGGAAGCTGCATTGTCAATGCTATGATATGTTATATGAACTTTTGGCTGGTCAATCAATTTCATTTCTTCAATCACATGATCTGGACCTTGGGGGAAGAATGAGGGATCAATCTGATGCAACCTCCTCCACAAAGATCGCATCCATGGATCTAAAGCACCTTCATACCTATGCGATGAAATAAAGTTATAATCAATTACTTTTTCATCGCAATCTAAACATCACAATTGATCATTCAAGGTTCAATTCAAAATTGCAATAAAAAATAGTAAAAATTGAAAATACAAACTTTTGGACCTTTATTGAAGATAACTAGGAACCCTTTACTTTGAACTAACTTCTAAATAGGCTGCCTTGGAAAGTATCAGTGAGGAGTGAGCACAGATAATAGCATAAAAGTTCCAAAATTGTGTATATAACATAAATGGCTACTAACTTCAGGAAAGAAACTGCAACATGAGGTTTGAATTAAATTTACTGATACAACATGTTTTAAAATCATACGATTATACTCGTATGCCAGTTGGTCATAATCAATTAATCCTATGACATTTGAAAAAAACACAAAAGATTTTAAAAAATGGAAAACTAATAGCAGAATATATTGAATCAAGCAATATTTTCTTTACTGATAAATTATACCATGGTCATACCCAGAAGGGTGCTGATCATCTCCCAAGCCCCTTTCAACTACAGCTGTTGCTCCAAGATCTAAAAGTCTATTGTCAAGCTTTTTTGCAACAAACTGCACCCATCAAAACACAAGTGCAAAAACTGAAGTGTTAAACAAGTTACCACACTATGAATCACCAAAAGAAAACATAAAAGCATGCTTCAGAGAATATAATCCTAGTAGATTTAATAACATAAAGGATTAAACAGACAGCTACACACAGTTCAAAATCAGCCAATAAGAAAGACAACAAGAGTGCAATTTCGGTCCGATAACTAATTACTCATTTTGAAGGTACACAATGAGCACAAGATTGGTTTCAATGATTTTTTGAGGCCAGGACAATTGGAGAGAAGTATAATTTTCCCAATTTGCTAGTTGGTACCAAGAAGTCTCTTTGGATAAAGCATCCATTAACTGCTTTTCCAGGTTACAGTATAAGAGAAAAAAAAAAACGAAATAAGACTACTGCCTTCTGGAAAGACTTTAATTTCAATAAATAAAGATTGAAAAATCTACAGAGGAGTGGTGATATATCCTGAATGACATCCAAAACCAGACGGACAGGAAAAACGTCTATATCATTCAATAAATTTCTATAAGTATTAGAAAGTGAAACTAGAAGCAACTTCTCAATAATCAAAAGAATGTAGAACGGATTACATTAAATTTCTGGTAGCCAGAATCACCAAGTCCAAAAACAGCATAGCGAACACCTTCCAGCCACTGCTTACTTAAGGATTTCTGAAGAAGAAACCTCCAAAATACCTACACAAATATAAAAGGAGACATTAAGAAAAATAAACACTAAAAACTAGCATGAAATTTGTAAGTCAATAGCATCCATGATAAAATTCAAAACCAACCTTCATGGAATCTGGTGTGTCTCCCTGGCCTGTCGTTGAAACAACAAAAATGACAGTGTCCTCCTCAGGCAAGCATCTCTGAGTTCCGAACCAAAATTGCAAAAGTAAAGCATCACCATTAAGCGGTAACCTTTTTTCCGTGAGAATCCTTGCTTCAATTATTTGGTTAAGGTGATTTTATTTAATTAATATGATGAAGTGATCACTTGCTTCCGTAAATGCATGACAAGTGATACTAGTTAAATTAATTTTAAAAAAATAAACAGAAATTGAAGTTTCTGGAAACAAAAAATTGACTTACAGCATCGTAGTCATCCACAGGGCGGACAACGACCGGGCAGCCTCGGCGCTCGGATTCGCGGCCAATACGTTCGGCAGCATCTAACGCGTTCCCGGTTTGCGAAGCGTAAAATATCAGTAGCTTATTTCGCTTCTCCTCCCTCATGCCGAAACGGAACCAAAAATTGGAAAAAAAAAATCAAATTATCTGCAAAAAGATTAAACTAAGAAAAAAAAATAGAGACAGAAAGCGGCTAGCGTGAGCTGTAAGTGCTACTTCGGTGTCACAGTGTTGATCGATATTTGCACCGAGGTTGAAGAGAAGAAGCAGAGTTAAGTGAGGGAGGAGGTTCAATTTAATTCCTGAGGTTTTTATTTGCCGTTGGATTTATATCTGATTCAGGTGGAAAGGTCTATGATCCGCGGAGTATTTGGGTTGTCCATAAGCCCAATTAAATTTTCTCCTTTGGGCCCTTGGCCTTCGACGCCTACGAGACCTGTCTGTCTGGAAAATTCCCTTCCCCACAAAATAAATTTATGCTTGATCAGGTGGTTAACATAAGTTTTCAACGGTGTATAAGAAAATGTACTGTACTGTATTACGTAAAGAAATCGACCCACAGGTGCATTTGGTATGCATGATAAGATTCTAATATGATATAGTGATATTTAATAATGTCTTGTGTTTGGTGCAGTTTAGAATTAGATTGAATTGTATTATAATTTTTTATTGATATTATTAAAATAAATAAATATTTATTCAATCATAATTCAATGCAATTATTATAACTGAAAATTTCACTTACTATAAAATAAAAACATTTTTAATTATATAGATTAAAACAATATTATAATTTAATGTGGAAATGAATTATAAATATAAATACATCATATAAATAAATTGACTAGTTATTTTTAATAAATATTATAGTATATTAAAATATTATTTTAATAACTTATTAATTAAAATTAATAAATTTAATTTTAATTGCCATTAAAAATTAATAACAATATTTTATTACAATTTATTAAAATGATTTTTTTTATACATGTATCAAATATTGATATAATATTAAAATTTATAAATTATTGTATTTAATTGAGTGAACGATATAATCCTAACCGAACTAATCGCATGCCCTTTGGGATAAACTTTTCTTCTTCAGCTGGGATTATGTGGTGGTCTAAGAATAAGCAAATCTTTAAGACATTTTGATTCACCAAACATGGGATATAATAAAAGAGAGAGATGACAAGATTTGTTTCAATTCTTTCAAATAGTCGAAATCCTAAGCCTTCCCACTGCCAAAAATGCCCTTAGCTTTTAACTAGTGAAATTTGAATCCCTCCTTGTGTTTGGGATATGCCTCGGGAATTGCGATTTTAGATTTTCGACGCCAAAAGTTCCTCACTTATCTTCAATGGTATTGAACCAAAACCAATGTCACTATGATTTATGAACGCATTATGATATACTTTTAATATACCTAAGCATTTTGTAACATGTGTTGGAAGAAAAGCATTAGTGGTACTCTTTTTAAGATCACAGAACTTGGTTTATGCTTCTTTCTCAAAAAGGAAAAAAAATCAAAAGGAAAAAAGAAAAAAGAAAAAAAGAGAAAGAATACGCCAAATATTGAAACAGGGAATGTTTATTAGCTTCAATTTCGTTCACTGCCGCATAACTCTAGATTTTAGGTAGAAAGAGGGAGATGGGAATACATACTGGTTCATTCATACAGAGGAACCAATTGAAGACCTAGAGAGTTAGTCGTTATTGAGATTAATTAGATTAGATACTAATAAAATATCGCAGACTCAAGCTTATATATGCTGCTCACATGCTTTATAATTAGATCTAATAAGGAGTAATAATATAATCTAATAATTAATATAGTCCAAGGCTCTAAGCCAAGAGCCAGAAATTCTTCTGCCATCTGGTGCTGATAATGTAACCACCCATGCCTTTGCTCTGCTTCCTCACTCCAACAGTCAAGCAATCTGCTTTTTTTATGCACTGATCCACAAATTCTTCACTGCTGCTGGTTCCACAGAAGCTGCAAAAGCAAAAACAAAACAACCCAACATATAATTAATCAAGAGATCAAAAGGAGAGAGAGTGAGATCTGACGGTGAAGATTGCATGATGGGGTTTACTTAAAATTTACCCACCAGTTGATGAATGCAGAGGGTTTCTTTTGACCCAGAACCAGCACAGAAACCTCTAGCTTTTTCACTTGGCTCATCACCGTGCCCAGCTTTGGTCCTTGAATCACTAGTGCTTCCACTTCCACCTGAAACATTGTCCCCCCAACAACAAGAAAATTAAACACAGGAGACAGAAATGTGTGCATGCATGCCTGCCTGCCCTCTCTTTTCCCAGAAAAATCCAAGTGATGAAAAGAAAATTAACTACTTGAAGAGAGACAAAAAAGAAAAAAAAAAGTATACGAAAAAATCACATTCTTTCTTTTTGTGAAGAATGTTAATGGCTTCTCTCTAAACACTCAAAAGGAAAAGCGAAAGATCAAATGGGATCTAAATCTAATTAACAATAAGATTAAGAATGTAAAACAAGTACGCTCTTTTGAACAATGTAGGATCTGTGAAACACCAAATTGTATACCTCAGGCTTGCAAGCTTTACAGAGTGAGCCAAGAGAGTTAGCTAGGTAAGGACCGCAAGCAGAGGAGTCATGGTGAGAGGTGTTGGGTTTAGGAGGAGGAACGACGTGAAGCAGAGTGAGCAAATCACCCTTGTTGGTGACATGGGTAAGTGCCCACATCATTGCATGCTTTGAATGTGAAGTTTGGTCAACCACTACCATCACTCTCTTCCTCATTACAAGCCCTCCATTTTCGCCGCCGCCGTAAATGTTGTTAAGCCCTTCCATTTGCCGCTGCAAGCTTCCCTCACAGTCGTAGATGCTTCCAGCACCGCCGCTGCAGCCACCGTAGTAGTTGTTGTTGCTGCTGCCGCCACTAGTACCCCACCTCCAAGATGTTGATCCCCAAGCTTCTCTTCCACTTAGTTGCCTTAGAAATGAAACTGAACTTGGCATTTTAATTTGTCGGCAAAATGCCAAATTTTGTGCTGTATATATGAACAGAGCTTGAATAGGCTAATAATTGTCCACCATATAACAGAGAGAATCACTTCAAGGAATAGTCTCTGGAGAGAGATAAAGAGAAATGGTGGGGTGCTTAGTGATGTTGTGAGTTTTAATATTGAGTCGGTCAGGAAATAAAAGAAGTTTGGTGTCTGATGGAAAATAAATTAATTCATAAAATAGGAAAAAAGAAAGAGGTAGTATAACGTTATGGTCCCCAATAGTTTAATTATTAATCAAATAAGTACATAATGTTCTATTGGATTAAATAGGTCCCTATATGCTATATGACATATGCTATTTAAATGATTGGGACACTCTGTAGCGTTAAATTTACATGCTCTTAATTTATAATCACCAAAATTTAAAATAGTGAGAGTCTAAGGGCCAACTCAGAAATATTGTAACTTTTAAAATAATTGTTGTTAGCTGTGCTGTAAAAATAATCAGTTGTGAAAATAATCAGTTAAGTATTTTGTAAATTTTGTTTTAAGAAATACTGTGAGTTTTGAAAGTAGTTATAAATGTTTGGTAAATTTTATTGTTAAACTGTTGAAAGAAAATAAATTACTAAAATGTATATAATGTAAGATAAAATTTACTGATTCATAAAAAAACATGTACATACAATATTTTTAATTGTCTACTAAAATAATTTTAACTAAAAATAAAATCTATAATATATTGATTTTAATTTTTTATTCTTTTGTCTTAAAACAATTGATAATCAAATTTATAATCTAGTGAAACAAATTTAATAATAATTTGACCAACAAATTAATATTGATGAATTAATATTGATGAATTATAACAAAAATTTATTGAAAATTGATTTTATTTTCAATTTGAATAAGGATAATTTTGGGTTTAGGTAATAATTTTAAGAATATTTATGGAATTGTATTAAAGAATGAAATTGATTCTCAAAATCAGAATATAAAAGTTATTCATTCTCTGCTTTTTAAAACAGTTGTAGGAGGAATTAATTTTAACAAAAGTGGTTTTGATTTTTTTTTTATCAAATACTAAAATTAACTTTTAAATTTTCAAAATCACTTTTAAACTTTTCAAAAACAATCCCAAACAAACCCATAGTTATTTAGATGGATTGTGGATCTATTTAGTTTAAGAGTTATATTGGGAATACAATCTATCGCACAAAAGAAATTAAAAAAATTGTGAGACATGTGCGAGGATAATATGCAGAAACTGAGAAACCCATCAGTTTGTTTTTCTATTATTTTTGTTGATTTAAATGACAAGTTGCGTCTGTATTTGAGAAAAAGTAAGAACTTAGAGGCCTGGATGTTATTACCCCAAAGATAAGTGCCAACTGAATTGAAGGTAAGTTAAGAGGAGAGAAAGACAAAAAGGAGATGATGAATGGGGGAGGTGATGATGCAAAGGCATGATCAGTTATCATCTTTTGTGCAGGTTGCAGTCACGGGAATCACTGCCTACTCCTGTAGCTTTATCGATATCATCTCTGTCTAGATGATGCTTAACAATGGCTACTCTACATGCAACGGACAGCATGGTCAGTTTTTGATGATGAAAGAGGAGATTCCTTTTCTTTGTACTACATCTTCTCAAATCTAATCATCAGATTCTGTATGTGGGCGATCTGATACTTTATGAAATGTTCATTACATTTATTTAATAAATAACCCATTATGGTATGTAGTTATCATGCCATATGGGCATGCTGTATATGTGCACATGATATCTAGTGGAGTGGTCCATGTATGGAATGGGATTATCAAGAGTGAAGTCATTCAACTTGCAGCGCCATTTATGTGAAAACTACGAACCAGTCATCACTTTTTTGATGCAAAATTCATATTGATGGATATCATGGTGTAATCCAAACTCTCTAGTCTCCTTGTGATGACTTTAGCAAATTTCCATAAATGGGCATTTTACTCTATGCATGGTCCATCCAGCTGCTATCTCTGCTTTGAGACTCTTCAAAAGCAGACCCAAGTGAAAGAAAGAAAGTAAAGGAACTCAAGTTTGGTATTCTAAGTAGACAAAAAAAATACACCAATGGGCCTTTGGTCCAATGGGAGAAGCCTTGCACTTACAATATTGAGTGCAAGGGTTCGAGCCTCCATAAGAGCATTATAGAGGTTAGTTTCAGTTCTTCCTCAATTATCAATTAATTGAGTGGAGACATTCTCTCCCTTACGAAATGTGAGTGGAGCAGACACCCCTCGAATATTAGAGATGGTTTAAAATATCTGGGCATATACTTCAGTGTGTCAATGTATGATGGTGGTCCCAGTTATATAGTATGATTGTAAATATTAATTGTAATGTCTGATCATATACTTCAGTGTGTCAATGTATGATGGTGGTCCCAGTTATATAGTATGATTGTAAATATTAATTGTAATATCTGATGTAATGTCAGTAATATCTGTGTATAACAGACTTTAAAAAAAAAAAAGTAGACAAAAATACGATGGCCTAGACTTTTAAAAGTAAATTCACCCAACATATGAGAGCGTGAGCAAATGCACAAAATTAATCAAACAACGTTGTATAATAATAATAATAGTGTCACTTACTGTAATAATATAAGCAAAATCAATCAATATATCATTAATTGGTTTAAAAATTGGTACAAGATGAAGTCATTCGAAAACGATGAATCAAACTAGATAGATTCATGGAGATTGGAGCGCAATGGAATGGACTAAGAGAATTCTAAACCAATATCGGAATTAATTAAACTTGAAAATATAGCCACAGAGAACTGGATTGGTTAGGTTCGTTCGTGTTACCTCGTTGAAATACAGATAGTAAATTTGGAAAAAGTGAAATAAAATAGTAAATCGAAAGCGGTAAGAAGTAATAATGGGGGACTGGTGGGTGGGGCTTCTGCATTGCTTCTTCATTCGTTCATCAGAGATTCAGACCACAGTAAAGAATCCTGATCTGACAGACAGCCTATAATTACTTGTTATTTTTTAATTTTTTTGAAAATAATAATTATTTATTAATTAGAAAATGCAAAAAAAAACAAGAAACCAAAAAAAAAAAAGTACGGAGGGGAAATGTCAGAATTGGGGCCCTCGTGAATTGGGCTTTCTTGGGGTTAATCGAGTCAGATAGTCGTACTTCCAAATAATTGCTCCCGAGTTAATCGCTGAGGCTGACCCATCATTAAAATTACAACAATACCCTCCCGTTGTCCTCCTTTTTCTCCGTTTATTTTTATTTAAATTATATTAATAACCAAAGCTTATAGTTATAGGATCACAAATTATCAATTATATATATGTAAAAAAATTTAACCAAAAAAAATAGCATGGATGAGCTGATTTTGAGTATAGTTAAGACATTCACTAAACAACCATAAATTCTTTCTAGAAAATTATTAACGATTTAACATGAAAATTACAAATTTCACTACCAAATGAATCCTACATCATATAGTCTCTCCTTTATACTGAAGTTATTATTATTATTATTGAGACAACTAAAAATTGGGATGTGAATTTTGAGACTACCAATTGAAAATTTTATGTTTGATTTTAATTTTGTCAACGCGTCTGTCAATGTAAAGTTTTCCTTGGTAAAATCACACATTAAATTCGCCTCATTTTCAAGCTAAAAGTCCACTTTCATAATCATATAATGCAGAAAAAGAAGTAAATGTCAATAAATTGTTAAAAAGATGCCACAGCAATACCATTACTACACTTCAATTTGTGGTCTCAAAGACTCCACCATAGTCCGTATAAAAAAATTAAAGCGTTCGCTATTCGATAACACGACGCTGCAGCGTTTCAAAAATTTAATAAACATTTACTGCGTGGTGGTACTAATGTACCTGCCACGAGTAGAGACCATGTTGTTTTCACTTGCATTATGTGTTGAGTCTTGCAGATAGCTTTTGTGACGCTACAACGCTACAAATTAACGCGCTGAAAGTTGAGGAGAGAAAAATCCTTTGTTTTTAACCCCCCAAAAATGATTCAAGAGCTCAGTCACACGGATCTCCATCTTTCCCACTGCTGATTGATAAGGCTTCACAAGCCAAAATCTGAGGCGTCACGGCATCGCCTCACCTGTGACACCTGCAAGTGCAAGCCACTTCCCTTTCTTGTTTAAAATTACATTACATCAGGTCCTGGAATTCCGTGCAGACTCGAGCAAAAGGCCACTAAACTGCAAATTTCTCGACAGTCTTTTTGAAACTTAAAAAGCCAAAGAGGGAATTGAATAGGGACGAATTAGCATTCACCGGCAGCTTTTCTTTTCCTTTTGTAACTATTATAATCTCGTGAATAGTGGAACCCCAACTCAACCAATGAAAGTAGCCGAAGAACAAATCCATTGCTGACATCAAAATCGATGGCCGGTGCAGTGGCTAATAATAATATAATTTGTTTTTGTTTTCACCGATGCCGTGGACCCATCTTCTTTCTTTCTCTTGTTTTATCATAATGGTCAAAACCGAAACGAAACCCCTCGACTAATACGATATATGGTTTGGTTTGACAGGTTTGTGATTAATTTTCTCACGTGTTACATTCGTTTCACAGCTCATATTGCATGTAATAGTATACATGTTGCGTACTTGCTTTTCAACTAATTACTATTAAGTAGTTACGTTAACGTGGTGGTGGTCTGACAATTTGATCGTATTTGAGTCGTTATGGACCTAAATATGGTCAAGCAATTACTTGCATCATGTGAAGAAATTACCCCCAAAATATATTCAACCTTAGGAAGCATAATAACCCATACGCGTTTATTGCATTTGAGGCCATTCCCTCTTGCATCATGAACTCTATTTATTTTTTTTTCTTTTGGAAACAATTTCAATTGGCTTTCAATGCTAGAATATACAACAATACAATGGGTGCACTAATCTTTACAACGAGTTAAATGAAAGTGAGATGGAATCACATCCTAGATTAGCTAAAAAATGTAGCCACTCCAGGCAAACTCTTCATATTGATGGCCAATTTTCCAATACTAGCTATATGCATTTCTTTATTCTCTTGACAATTCTACCGAGCCAAGAAAATTGTTAGTAAAATTGAGAAGGTTAGTAAGTCTACTCAGTTTAAGTTAGCTTTCTCATATCACTCTCCATCTGAAAGCACTATCCTCTGATTGGGATGAACCCTTCCCGTATGAGTTAGATTGAACCAACACTGAGATATCCTCAGGGGACAACATTAAAGCACCGGTACTCAAGTAGTGCCCAGAACCTCGACTCCTGCATAAGAAAATTGTGCAAATAAATTGACGACCAACCATAGTGGATGGGCAAGAATGATTTATTAAAAAGTCACTGAATACCAAGCAGATATTACAAGGGCATACCTCCTTTTCTTTGTATTGTTGCTACTTTCTGTCAAACGGAAAGATTCAGATCTTAAAATGCAGCCCAGTGAAGAAAGGTATTCGTGAAATGCATAACCTTTCAATGCCAAGTAAGATCTTGAAGGAACTAGGGACTTAACTCTATTGAAAAGACCTGACTTCATCTCCCTAAAATGCAAACAGCCAGAGTAAAAACATGCATGGTTAATCAATGAAATTACTACAAGGAAATATATGCGGAAAGTCAAGTGTCATTTTGGATGAAAAAATTTATTAGCAAGAGGGTTAAGCAAAAACCCAATATTTGTTCCACAATTTATCCAATTCAATATTTTCAAATCATCCTATACACACAATGAGCATGACGAGCAAGAAATTTGAGGAATTCTTACCGTTCTAACAGTATGTTACTCACAGTAAGTGAGATCCCAGTTGTTTCTTGGTCCTGCTCGCATAATTTACCAGATTTCATATTATTTGTGCAAGCCAGTATCTCCCAGGACAAGTCTGTCTTTGTATTGGAACCCATATTTGATCCTTTATTGGAAATGTCTTTTGCATATATGGAGAATCCATGTTGGACAATTGAGGAAGTCAGCTGCAACTGCTCATCACGCCAGGCGCATGCATCCAAATCCTCATGAGGAAACATCGGCAGTTCCAAAAAGTCCTGCAGAAGTACATATTCATTATCCTGGACTATGCAAGGGGAAAAAAAAAAGAAGTAAAAGAAAGGTCCTCAATAGCAATACATGTAAGTGCATGTAAGCTCATGCATGAGTGTGTGTGCGCGTGCATCTAAAAGATAAAACTCACTGGAGATTGACACTTAGAAAGCAACAGATCAGCCTCTGAAATTAGATCGCACATTCCATGAGTAAGTTTTATGATTTGAAAAGCATTCGGCTTTTCTAAGGTTGCATACTGCCTCAGGTCTGTGTTTCCATCACGGAGTTTCCTCCATGAGTCTCTCACTAAATCAATGGCTTCCTGGGACCTAAGCTCCTCCATGGGTTTGGATCTCCTCTTAAAATCCATACGGCTACACTCATCCATCAATTGATACACTCTTGGTATGGTCTCCACATGTTCATTTTGAGAATCTTCCACCTCCTCCATGTGAGATGATTCTGCAATAACAGCACAAAATTTTTCCAACATGTCAGGATTTCTATGCATTTCGAGCATAGAATTATTGTCTGCTCCAACTGGTGGAAGGTTGAGATCAAACTCATTGGCCACAGAAACTTCTACAGCCTCAGCAACACAACCACAGCACTCTTTTCCAGATAACAACTCTGCCCCATTATCAATGTCAGTCTCTGGAACAAACGATGATTCTGGCACACAGGATATATCAACTGATACATATGTACCTATTTGTAAGTCATTTGCTACTTCTGAACAAAGATAATGGCTTCCCTCCAATTTTTCTTTTAAAGGATAATGTAACTTGTCAATTGGTGGATTTTTGCAGTTTTGTGCATTTGAAAAGTGGGAAGGAAACCTACTATGATTTTCAGAAAGAAATTTACTGTTAATATCCCTCTCTGCAACAGGAGATTTATTTCGGATGAGCTCATCTTCAGAATCTGATGATGCAACTACTTTGAATTTTCTCCTATTGTTTTTCCGGGAGAATGAAACTGGGGTGTGAGGGAGATTGGAAATCTCACATTCATTACCCAAAGGATCCTCAAGTTCATTGTTAGTGTGAACAGAGGAATTCATGTTTAACATTTCTTCCTTTTTGGCCTCCACACTATCTGCTGGGTTATTGTGCATGTCTTGATTACTTGGCATTTCATCATGCCCTTCCCCCTCACTTAACTCCCTCAAGGTTGAATTTTCTTCCATCAAAGACAATGATTTCATAATCTCTTTGACAACTAGCTCAGATAACTGAGATGGGAAACCCCAAGGGATTTTCTTGGGAAGCATATGATGCCCAGCATCTGGATCAAATAGCTCTGGAACATATAGTTTCTGCAATTTTTTATCTGCAAAGTGAAAAGCTAATGTTAAAACACTAAGAGGTTCTAGAGAAAACATAATGGTTGTGAGTTAGGAAAAACAACTATGCATGCAAATTGTAGAAACAACAGTATCAAAAAAATTACTGAACATGCGTCATGTATTGTGTGATTAACCTTTTCCATATCCTTTATTCTGGCACCAGAACTGAAGGTGCATAATGGTTTTCCGAATATCTGCCCGACAACTTTCAATTAATTGCACTAGAAGATGCTGCTGCAATTCAACTTTCTCTGCCGCACAAATCTACAGCATAAAAGAATGAATTTAAATTCCATAATTTGAAAGGAGAGCCAAGAACTAGAATCACATTCACTTACCATTTGTAAATGGGAAAGCAGGTCCTTTGGCATAGGCATTGTGAATGAAACCTCTAGCCTGTCCAAACTGTCTGGTAGAGTGATATTGTTACCTAGGCATTACCACAGAACAATGCTCAACAAAATGAAGCTACGTGTAGCTGATAAAAGAACTAGTGACACAAAAAAAAAAAATTAACGAGAACATCTTACTATTGCTAGTCAATATGACAGGCCCTTTTGCCTTTTCAGCAATTTGTTGTATGCCAGCAATAAAACCACGGTCTTCAGGAAAAAAGACGTCCACATCTTCAATGAGAATTAAGGGTTTAACATGATTATCTGATTTTCCCATCACTCCATGAGAATTTTCATCATCTGGTATGTGTATCACTTCGACCACCTCATCATCAGCATGCTGTGCTGCTTCACAGAGAGATGCAGTATAGGAAGATTTCATGATATTCTTGTTCGGTGAATCCCGAGGGTTTCCTATTGACCTGGAAGAAATATACTGCATAATGTCAACTAGATGATTAAGTTCTTAATGCTTGATCTTCTGATGGCCACAAAATAATACCCAATAGATACAACAGAAAGAATAAAAAATTACAAGCATCAGTATCATATACAAAGTGGCAAACCTTTTAAGGCAATTGGATTCCAAAGCCCCTCCAAATTTCTGCTTCACAATTGTTCCTTGTCGACAATCTGATGCATTATTCTTTGGTACACAGTTCATCACACTCAATTAGCATTTCATTTAATTCTAATTTTCATAACAACAAACTATCATAGTTCAGTAGTTATCCTTTTCTCTCTCTCTCTCTTTTTTTTTTTTTTGGGCCAAAACATTGCCAGTCATATGGTAGGAAAGAAGGATCAGTTATCAGTAATAAAAGGGGCCCAGAGTCAAACCATGTGCAAGGTTTCACTTTGTTTGGTCAGGAAATAAAGGGACCATATTTTATTAGCTTAGGAATTTAGTTCATTTCATAGTACGTAGAAATTTTCCCCCCTCTGCTGAGCAAGATCCTCCAAAATATAAGTCACATTCTGAAAATCATTCTATCTTTTAGATAGCATCTTAGTTTCTTGTTATCTAGAAAAAAAGGCTCAAAATATATATCACCGATTGTGTTTTTTCCTGTTGCTGTGTTCTTTGTGCTAAAAGGAATCTCACTGCTAGTTATTCGCAAGGTAGCAATCACAACATCCACTACGCACCTAAAAGGATACTGCTATGTTCAACTTGTCTTTCTATAGGTAATTAATTTGATCTCAACAAAAGAAATCAATCAATGTCAATAAGAAAGTTGGTAAAACAGAACTATGAACTGGTTAACAATAACAATATTAATTTAATAGCACCTCCAGCACTTTAAATCCCCTCTCATTTGCACAAGCGTGGATAGCTGCAGATTTCCCACTCTGCAACAAGAGAAACATACTATTAACTTCCGATATAAATCAAATCATTTAGTCTGATTGAAATACTAATTTGACACTCCATTACAGAAAGCCATTTCAAGAATATAAAGAGGATGTGTAAACATAGAAAGGCAGCAGCACACTGTCAATGCACGTAAAACTTAGACAAAAAGGTGACAGGATGCACTAGAAATATTTGATGGGTGTGGTCCAGATGCTATTTGAGGCATAAACATGCAAATGGACAAACATTAGCTGAAAGTGATTCATATGTTGAAAATTTCGCAAGCTCGTGACATTTGTGAGCATCAATAAAGCAATTTCTTGAAACCTAAATAAAAAAATAAGACAAAATCCAGTAGATGAAAGAAAGCTGAAGAAGCACCTATCATAACATACAGAAAAAAAAAATTGATATTTTATTCAGAATGCAATAATGACAGTTCCTATTATAAGTTCGCAACAAAAAACAGTTCAATACAAACTTTAAAGTGATTTTTAACAAAAATATATATAGTACATACCCCAATAGGCCCTGTAACTAAAAGAACATTCTTCAGGCTATCCCCTTCATCTATATTTTCTGAATCCGAGTCAGTTAAATAACAGTCATGATTATCATCTGGCGCACTGCACTTCTCACTACCAGAGGAATACTTGAATGCTCGAACATCTCTTTCATGCCAAATATGCAGCCATTCACTGATAAATTTTACTGATTCACTATTCCCACATACCTGTGGGAAGTTGTTGCCAAAGGAACAAATCACAGGAGGGAAATAAAAGGCATGCATAATATAATTCTTGAGATTGTGTACTTTATCTAGCATCAGTAGATCAGAAAATATATGTTTCATATAAAAGAAGTTTATTCGAACTCGCTGACCTCCGTGGCATTTTTTGGCCGGTACTTGTCTGTCCATAAGCTATCCCCAGGCCGATGAGCACAACCATTGTAGTATGACATCATCCTGCTACTGCAGCAAAATTGTACATGGATAAAACTTTAACGTATAAAACTTGCTAAAAATACAATAAAGCTTGTGTACAATATTGAACACATTATCAATCAGAAAAAAATACAACTTGAGACAAGTACCAAGAATTAGGAAGGCAATTGTATATCCATACATATCATTTGTAAAAAAGGAAAGAAAAAGCATTCATCTTTACCACCAAGCAGTGTTGGCAACAAAAAATTGGCAAAAATTATATTGGCCGATTTTATACACAAACTCCATGATGAAAGTCAAAGATGGAGGAACAAGACCATGTACTCAATCTAAAATAAGAATTTACTAGTTTTTTGTAGTTTTCTTCTTTTGAATTATTTTGTTTCACATTTACAATTTTCCTAAGTAAAAGACACTGAAATTCAACAGGCCCAAAAACAGCAACGCATTTTTTAAGATCTATGGCAAACACTTGCAAAAGAATCCTCGTAATTCTCAAGCCATGACAAGGTTTCTGTGTAAAGAAAAGAACAATATTAAAAGCATTCTTCTCACTAACCAAATAGTAACATTGACACACTGTAAAGTATTTGCATGGTCAAGATAAATTAACAGACATATTGACAGTAAGTTTGTTATATAAAATCCCAACCTTTCCTGAACAGAAATACTTTTTTCTTCAACTTCAGATTTTTTCATAGATACCGCATGCTTGGGAAAATGAGTAACTTGCTCCAGCTGATGGTCCTGCACTCAAAATCTCAACATGACTAGGAAAGTACCCAAAAAAAACAAGAGGCCAACAGGAAATCCTTTTGAAAATGAAGTCTGAAAAAGAGATAAAACAGAAAAAGGAAAAATATGTATTTAAACTACGATGCTGTCATAAGACCACATACGAGTTGTTGGAGAACTTGGAGCATACCTCTTGACCATCAACTAACAGAACAGAGACTTCTGATGGGTTTTCATTCAAATGTTCTTCACAATGACAATGATCTAAAGATGCATTACTAGGATATGGAACACATGAAAACTTATCAAGTTTCAAAGACTCAACAGAGCCATCAAAAGCTGATGAGATTATGCCCTCCAAACAATTTCTATTGTCAACATTGTCCTCATAGAACGTCCAATTACTCCAATCAATAGACACAACTTCATCCTGACTCCTGTCAAATACATGAATAGGACTAACAGTATTGCTTTTATCCTTTATTCCACTTGAACAACAATTACTATCTACTTCTTTCCCATTCTGATTTTTCTTTTCTGCTTTCCATGATGAGAAAAAAGGATGCAATTGCTTTCCTGTGAACATCCGTGAATATTCCTGATCAAAGATGGTAACAAATGTTAATGGCAAGTATTATATTCACAGGCCACATCTGTACCAAAAACCTCATATGATAGAGCCAGGCCTAACTTGCAGAAATTCACACAATGGTACTAAGACATTATTATTGCATGAAGGTGTCTTGAGTGAAGTGACAATTAATATAGAACTACCACATGACTAACAAAATGATGTGATAAAGGAGATGATATTATTAACATTTACCAAAACAATTATCACATCAATCAACATGAAAATTTTTGCATAAATTTAAGGAGTCAAATCACTCTTTCCAAAGCTACAATAATGAAATTGCAGATACCTTAGACATTCATACACACGTGGAAATTTGATCAATATCCAACCAAAGGAGCTAAATAAAATAATAATAATACAAAAATAAACAAACTCGAGAAAACAAATCAAATCAGAGCACAGTTACTGACCTCAGCCTTCAATTTTGCTTCTAATCTTAAATTAGGGATGGATGGAGGAGGTGCATCTTCACTCTCCACTGAATCTTTCAATATTTTCCCATTTTTCTTGGGCGTCTTGTTCCTTGGTGACCTCTCTTTTAACTGTAAACGTACGGTAAATTTAGAGATAAATAAAATTTTCTTAGGCACCATATCCCCTCTCCAGCACAAATTATAATATATTTCAGTAATTCCAACAGTTAAACAATAATTTGAATTAATCAAAATTAACCCAATTAATAGGAACTTAATGTGTAACTCAATATCAAAATTGCCTTATTGGGTTCTTTCGTCACCGGAGGCGTTGTCTTTCCCTTGCGTTTTCTAGTCTTCTTGCCTTGACTTCCACAGCAGGAGTCTTGATCGTCTTCATTATCACCGTTGACTTCGCAGTCCTTATCCGCATTGTGATCTCCAACCTTGGATTCAGTTTCTCGCAGTTTCTGCTGGAACAGCGTCGACTGAACCAGCCTCCGCCTTACACTTTTCTTCTCCGGCGTCAGCTCGTCTTTCTCGGCTAGTTTGCCCATTCAATTAGATTAATTTGATAAATTAGGTTTTTAGAGATTTAGGGTTTTTGATTGATTTGGGATTTTTTTTCCTTTATTTTCCCCCTCTTTTCTTAGTGGAGAGAGTGATGTGTGTCGAACAAAACGTGATCTGAAGGGAGAGAATTATGGAGGGAATTAGGATTTTTGTTCCCGCCTTAAGATGGAAAAGTTCGTAACTTGTAACCTGACGGTAACTTTTTACTGATTTTTACTGTTACACTGAAACTTTTATGGAGTCCGTATTTACGTAGGAATCGGAGCGACCGGTACCGTGAATTTGAATTCTACCTTTTCCCGCCTTGTATTGGGCCTGAGTTTTACTGTTTTACTGCCAAATTTGGTATCTCACACTTTAAAAATTTATCCATGAGCATAATGTGATACACATTAAAACTTTTTTATAATCATAACATTTTGACCAGAATTATTTTATTATTATGAGGAGATAATAATTTAATAAAATACAATTATAAAACTATTGTTTTGATTTAGTTATTTTTAGTGCAAGTGATATAGATAAAGTGCACTCTATTAATAAGTAATGTTAGGAATATAAATATTTAAGTTCCAACTAATATAATGTTCATCAATTGAATAGTATAATAGAGTAATAAGTAATTTTACATTTATTATCCAGTAAATAAGTGACATGTAATACTAATACTCAAATATTGAGATATCTATTATTATTCCTACATTAATAATTAATTAACTAAGCATGTCAAATTCAATACATACACCTGGTAAAACTATGTAGTGTTGAGAATAACTCTTATTCTTTGGTGACCTCTCTTATAAATCTAATTTTTTACATTCTCTTTAATATTTTTCTCTCAATGCAAATTCTACAAGCATTGTATAATGATTTCGTAAATTGTAAAAAATTTGTACAATGATTTGGTAACTACTTTAAACAATGAATTATTGTGCGAAACAACTTTTGAAAAAAATATTTTTTTATATTGTTAACCTTTAATATAATATAGCATTTTTTTTACAACATTCAACAAATTATTACTATGTGAAGGTAAATTTCTTTAGATAGAATATGAAAAAATTATAATTTATTATAATCTGGAATTTGTTTTTATTTATAATTAGTCAGAATCAGGGTTATAATTTTTTTTTTATTACACGAAAACTATTCTTATATAAAGTATTATTACGAAGAGATTTTATTGTAATCATAATCATAGATAAATTTGGTGCGTTCCACATGTTACTATTTGTGCGAGTAACTTTTATGCATGGTAAAAATATGATGGAAGACAGTTAAAGAGCTCAACTATTCAATTTTTGCTCGAACAATAATAATTAAACTCACATAAAATAGTTCATGATTAAAATATTACGTCTATGATGGGGCGATGAGGGAATAACTGCAACCCATTTTCTTTTAGGTATTTATTCGTGAGAATGAGCTTACTTTTTCTATACTGACGAGCTTCAAATGTGGACTACGTAGATACATGCATGTTCGTGCGAATAACTAAATAATTACGAATTATTTTACTTTTTCTAAAAATATATAACTAAATTATACTACCGTGATCATTTTTATCGTTCTAATTTTTTATTAAATAACACCGATAGGAATTTTAAACTAATATTATTAGGGTTTTGCTGAGTTACAATTAATATAATTTACAATCCACTTAAAATATAAACTTTTCTAAATAGATATTTGTTCGGTTGTTAGTGAGTGCTTTTATTAAAAATTATAAAATTACTTTAGTAGATAAATGTTTTAAAGTTATGTTATGAAAAAATGAAATAAGATTTTTAAATAAGTAAAATATATTTTAATATTTATAAAAAAATTTAATCTCTACTGTAAAAAAATTCAAAATTTGAGCTTTTATTAGTAGAAGCAAAATAACTTATTTAATTTTTAAAAGTTTTATCAAAAAAGAGAAACAAATAACAACAATAAATTTGATAAAAATTTATGAGATTAAATAAACACTTATAACTATTATAAGTTAACAAAACCTATTAATTAGTAGGGTTCGACTATATTGGAACAGCTCTATCTTAGAGTATGTATTAATGACCACACGATTAAAATTATAATATATTTTTTATTATTTATCACTTTATATATTATTGTAATTTGTGTTCAACCTTGGAGCAGCTCCAAAATAGTCATTGCCTAATTAATATTACAGGTCCAGCTATGTTGCAACTGTGGTATTTTACCATAATTACTTTCAGTCATTGGATCCAATCAATACAACTGTAGATTTAATGACTGATTCTTAATTACAACTATAGTAGCATACTACAGTTTTAACATAATTTTGCCCTAATATTACTTAGTGTGTGTATTAGTGTATGTATTGAACTCCTGAGATGCGGGGGTGGGAATTATTGTGGGTACCGGCCATTGACGCCCAACGCCAAGTGCAGCAGCCAAGTCACGTTATATTGCAACTCACGCGCTGTCGCCTCGCGTGGGTTATCTGGTGATGTCCGAAACAACAAGAAAAACCCGAAATTCTTTGCCTCCTCGCCTGAAAAGAAACCGAAATAGAAGCAAGTGGGGTACAATTAGATGCTCCCAAATATGAAAAAGCAAACAACCAATCACCAAAATACCCCTGTCTCAACTTAAGTAGCAGAAAACGACAAAAATAAATTATATTAACCGAATATTTACGTTATTTGTGACAAATAAACATTATTTCGCTCATATATAACAAAATGGATGATGCATAAAATATTCTCATCTCATCGCATTCACAACGACACCGTTCAGACCTCGGACCAGCCAACATCAATTTGCAAAAGCAAATGATAAAAGAAAAAACGAAAAGGACAAATTAGTCCAATTAAAAAGCAATGTTACAGTCTACAGTCTCGAAGATCGAGAATCTGACTAATGTCTGCAACACAGTTGTCTCCTCCCTCAAACTCGGCTCACTCTCAAAACTTTCCCCTTCCCTCCTTACACACTCCAAAACCCTAACCTGAAGTTAACAACAACTCACCAACAATGCCCAAAACCCTACTCTATCTCCTGCTCCTCTTCAGCAATGCAGCAATGGTACTGGTGACGCCCAAGTCAACAATCGAGCCCTGCTCCAATTCCGACTCCTGCAGCGCATTGCTCGGCTACACTCTTTACACCGACCTCAAAGTCTCCGAAGTGGGCTCCCTCTTCAACGTCGACCCCGTCTCCATCCTCACCGCCAACGCCATCGACATTTCCTACCCGGACGTGGAGAACCACATCCTCCCTTCTCAGCTCTTTCTCAGGATCCCCGTCACCTGCGCCTGCGTCGACGGGATTCGCAAGTCCGTTTCCACCCACTACAAGACTCGCCCTTCGGACACGCTTACCTCGATTTCGAACCAGGTCTACGCGGGTTTGGTCTCTGCTGATCAGTTGAGGGAGGCTAATGATATACAGGACCCGGATGTTTTGGACGTTGGGGATAATTTGCTTGTGCCGTTGCCTTGTACCTGTTTTAATGGCACGGATAATTCGTTGCCGGCTGTTTACTTGAGTTATGTTGTGAAAGATGTGGACACGCTTGCGGGAATTGCGGCTAGGTATAGGACTACGCTTACTGATTTGATGAATGTTAATGCTATGGGAAGTACTGCTGTCAAGGCTGGTGATATTCTTGCTGTTCCATTGCCAGGTACATACTTTATTTTTTTTTTCTTTTTTTGGTGTCATGGCAATTTGTGTTGCTGATGCTGAATTTGAACTTTATTGTAAAATATGCGAGCGATTATCTGTGAATTGATAATTATTTTCAGTTGCGATGTTTCAAGACTCAAAGCTAGTGCCCTCTTATTATTTTGTGTTAAAATGTCCATATAAGTTATACAATTTTTTCAGCTCTAGTTACAAAATATTGTCAGTTTTTTTATATGATGATTTGAGATCATCCTAGCTAAAGCATATATGATGACTATTTGTATTAGCTTAAAATAATTTATTTATGATGGTTTTGCTTGATATGAGTTGTTTTAGTTTACATTTTTCTTGTATTGCAGCCTGTGCAACTAATTTTCCTAGATATGCTTTGGATCATGGATTGATTGTACCAAATGGGAGCTACGCAATCACAGCAAGCCACTGTGTGCAATGCAGTTGTGGGCCAGGGAATCTCAAGTAAATAAGTAGTCTTGCTTCCATTTTAGTTTAAGCATAATTGCTTTCTTCTTTTTGCCCTCTCTTGCTTGTAATAGTCTGGTGCTAATCAGTTGCGGTATCTGTCTTGTACAGTTTGTACTGCATGCCTGCTTCATTGGCAGTTTCTTGCTCAAGCATGCAATGTAAAAATAGTAACCTCATGCTTGGGAATGTTACCACTCAACGGAGTAGTGCTGGGTGTAATGTCACTTCGTGTAGTTATGGTGGTTTTGTCAATGGCACCATTGTCACTATGTAAGTTATTTCTTCCCAACTTCTTGCTTTGTTGATTTTATTCTGAATTATGATTCTGGTTAGTTAGTTCTGGCTGATGGTTGAACTCTTTAATCTTTGTGGGGTTTTTTTTTTTTGTATTTAACCTACAGGTTGTCTACATCTCTTCAACCTCGATGTCCAGGTAAATTTTGTCAAATATTTTGTTTATCTAGCTTTTAGAAGGTTCGTGAAAATCTAAGATTCACTCTTTGGGGTTCTTTCTTTCACTTCTTTTGCATAGTCAATGATACCAAAAAAAATAAATAAATAAATTTAAAAAAAATCAAAGACTGCGGTAGATGCTTTCTCAATTTTCTTGAGTAATGATGGTATTGTTTTTGCATGTAATAGTTGTTATGGCATGCCTGTGTTCTCCTGGCTCGCTAAACACCTGCTCTGCTTTTGGTAGGATGTAGACTGAACAGTTTCCAAAAAGTAAATATATAAACACGAATGCGTTAGGAACGCAATAGATTGTCTACGTTTATGCATTATCTCCACTGTTCAGCTGATATTCCCGACAATTGCATGATGGGCCAATAAGTTTAAATGATGACATCTGTGGTTACAATTTCATTTCCTTGCACAATCCTGTAATGTCTCATAATTTTCTTCTCACTTTTGTTGGTGACATTTGGAAATGATGCAGGACCCCAGCAATTTCCTCCTCTTATAGCTCCACCATCATCAGTAACCAGAGATTCCACATATGCTCCATCACCTGCCCCGCAGTCAGATGGAGCTGGTCCAGCTGGAGCAACAACCCCCAAGTCTTCTGTGGTGCCATCATCTGGGTCAATCCCTGGTTTGCCCCCTGCAAGCGGTCCTAGCGGGAGTGTTTCTTCTGCTTGCTCCTTAACAAATTCATTATCCACTTTTCCCCCTGCATTCATGTTGTATTTGTTTGTCAAGTTCATCGTCTCTATTTCATAGTAATTTTGATTCTCACCTGTGTGCCTGGATGGTGTGTTTTTTGCCAGTGTGGTTGCTTGGTTTTTTGACCAGTTCCACATATCTGTTGTATGTAACCTGTCTATTTATGGCTATGTTAAAACAGTCCGCGAACCAGAGGATTCTTTTCCACTTGCATCTTGTATTTTTCTTCTAATCATTTGCTTAATTATGAAATGAGAGGGCATATTGTCAGTTTCCCTTGTTATCACTATATGGATTTTGATTTTTGAGTGGTTGCCCGGGGCTCGTTGCCTTCGGGGATGCTTATGATTGTGGTTACAGCAATTGCACAATTCTTTGATCACTTCATGTACTCTCTGTAATTACGGTGTATTCAGACATTTCTCTGGGTTTGCTGCAATATTTCCATAATTTAAACTTTTAAGCAAAGGCTTTATAGCACAACTTATTTAAATATATTGATCAACTTCAATTAGTGAAATATACAACCATAGAAGATAAATTCACCCAAATCAATTAGTGAAATATACAACCGTAGAAGATAAATTCACCCAAATGGTCAAGTTTCATGTTCATTTTCCTTTGCATACATTGATAGAAGAGAACACACCTATCATGAACGGCTGGAAACGCGAAAAGGAGAAATAAAAGCAATAAAATGACAAAAATGCCCTTAACATGTTAAAATATTTAAAACATTTATGTGTATGTGTGTGCGCGCACATCCAGAATCTTTAATTAAATTAATTCCAAACAAAAGCAAAGACGTTATGGTCTTGTGGAGAATTGAGTAGTGATCAGTGGGTAAAGTGGCGCCGGCGGTAACTTCTGGTTTCGGCGGTGGTGATCGGTGAAATTGGAAGGCAGAAGAGTTGTAATTTTCTTTCAATTTTAGTTTAGAAGTTACAATCTTACCCTTTTTTGTTAGGCTCTCTTAATTAAGTCTAAGTTCACTGTATGTAAAAGATTCATGGCTTCAGCTCCCTCAAAGCTCTACTCAGGTCTCTCTCTCACTTTCTCTTAGTATATAAAGTCACTTGTTCGTTTATTTATAATTATACAATGCTATTAATATTTGATTGTGTTGTGAGTTCGCAGATGATGTTAGCCTTGTGGTCGTGTTACTAGACACAAACCCCTTCTTCTGGAGCTCTTCTTCTTTATCCTTCTCTCAATTTCTCACTCATGTAAGCCCTAATTTTCTCTATTTTTTTTTTATTTTCTTAAACTAATTCAACTATTTTTAGTTACTATTTAATTATTTATTTCATTGTAAGTTCATTGTAATTATTTAATTTTAACAGGTTCTTGCGTTTTTGAATGCAATATTGACTCTAAATCAGCTTAACCAAGTTGTGGTTATTGCCACTGGGTATAATTCGTGTGACTATGTCTATGATTCGTCCTCAACGGGCAATCAGAGTGTTGGAAATGGTAGAATGCCCTCTTTATGTGCGACTTTGTTGCAAAATTTGGAGGAGTTTATGAATAAAGATGAGCAACTTGGTAAACAAGAGCCAGAGGGGAGGATTGCTTGTTCCTTGTTGTCGGGCTCCTTATCCATGGCTCTTTGTTGTATCCTTTGTTGATTTGTTCGTGTGTTCAGTTGTGGGAGCTGAATGGCTTTATTGTATGTTATGTACCACTTGTTTTTGCCATAGTTTTTAAAATGGGTCATCTTAATAGATAAATTGAACTCATTAACACAAATGATTCTGCATGTGTCTTTGGTGTTGATGATAGATGTTCTTGCTGTGAGATATTGACATGGGTTTGCAT
The DNA here is from genome assembly GCF_000493195.1 of Citrus x clementina. Taxonomy (NCBI): domain Eukaryota; kingdom Viridiplantae; phylum Streptophyta; class Magnoliopsida; order Sapindales; family Rutaceae; genus Citrus; species Citrus x clementina. Next base: position 37,273,327 of record NW_006262201.1, on the reverse strand, counting down.
ATGAAATTAGTGAAGAGAAGGATACAACATGACTTTGTTGAAATTAACTTTCCAGATTGTTTGATTTAATTCTACAAATAGACATACAGAGAGTTTTCCGTTCGGGATTGCTCCATCCGCAACCTCGAGTGAGTATCTATTGAAATTACCGATCTTCTGGCTTTGATAAGTTTAATTTGTTTTACATCTATTGAGAAATCTATCATAAGTTGCCATATTTAGTTAGTTCTCTGATATAGTATGAATATCTGAGGTATTATCCTTGTTTTGGAAATATGATCTGGTGCGTGCCGTTGCACACAATTATGTGCTCGACGGGCCACACGTCACGATTTCATTGGCTGGACCTGATCACAGCTCCCTTTTTCTCTATGCAATGGCTGTGGCTGTTAACCTTTGGCTGTGTTGCAGTCTTTCTTTTCATTTATTTTTCTTGCCTCATTTTGTTTACTTCTTTGAAACCTGCACAACTTTATTCTTGTGACTTCTACTTTACACAAAATATGTTTGTAATAACGGTTCTAATATATGAGAGCAGATTTTATGCTTGCAGGGATCCCCAGATGGACCTGAACAGTACGTTCTTTATGATAGTTTGAACAGTTTCCTTTGGTTTTGCATTGACTTCCACACTGAAAGATTTTCTTCTTTTCAGATATGTTGCAATCATGAATGCAATATTCTCTGCCCAACGCTCTATGGTACTTAATGTTGCATTTTGCATTTTTCAGTTATTTATGCTATAGTTATCTTTACGTTTATCTTCTTAATTTCTATTCTGTTTGCTACTGTTGCCTGATTAAGTTCGCCCTTTTGGGGGGGGGGGGGGGGGGGGGGGGGAAACCCCCTTTTAAATTTTTTTTTTGGGGAAAAAAAATTTCCAAAACCTTTTTGAAATTTTTAACGTTTAAG